>NW_021318918.1:951096-1043520 GCF_001605985.2 Dendrobium catenatum
ATCTGCTTGTGTGCTGGATCTTCGTACAATGCTAAGACGTTAAACTAAATATTTCTCTACCGCCGCGAATATTCCAGGACGCAACATATATATATATATATATATATATTTCAATGCAAGAACTGTATTTTTTCTTTTATATTCACTTAAGATTTGTTATATTTCGTGTTTGTTCGATAATTTTATGATTATTCTGACATTTAATCTATTTTAATTATATAGTATATTGAAAGTTTACATTACCTTAATTCTTTTGTAATTGCTTCAAAATTTTTAAATTGATCAATGATTACGCGTCCAACTTTATTACCTTCATTATTTCCTTTAACTATTGAATAAAACACATATTTGCTGAGTATTTTTTCAATCTCTTAAACCTTGATTTTATTATCTTCAAAATTTAATTCATTACAATTTAATTCATTACATTCTTTACCAAATCTAAATGAATTAAATTTAAATTGTATTCTAAAGCTAAACTGGATTTTATTTTATATATAATACCTCATGTATAATTGAATTATAAATCATCTATATTCATACAAATATAAATATCATCGTGATACAAGATTTTATATCTTTAATATATCATATAATACAAAAAAATTATATATTGCTTATTTAACAAATTTTATTCACGTGCACCATGTGCACGTGCATTTATACTAGTGGTTATCAAGGTATAGATTTGAATGTTTCAGTAAGTTATAGTAGTTAGCAAGCAATATAATTGCTTGCAAGCAATATAATTGCTTGCGATTGTTGAATCATTTTTTAGGAGTTAGGAAAGCATTGTATGAGTAGGACCAAAAGAATAACAAGTAGAAGTTTAGTGTCTAATTATAAGTTCATATGACTTTTTTTTTTTGGCTGTTTTGTATTATTGTAATATTTTAGAAATTTATTTATGGGAAAGTTTTATAATATCAAGATTGTAATATAAACTATTGTGAATGTAGTAAAATATGCTATTTTTATATTTTTTGTTGATTTGTGGCTCTGTAAAATGAAATAAAAAGCTTATGAATATCAATTCTTCCAACTAGATCTTGGAGTGTTACAGAAGTGGTATCATTGCAATGGATTGGATGAATTGATAAATTGTTGAGTCATTAGATTGATTTGTGGAAATGTAGTAGTGTTTAGAAAGTCTTGTGTTGTTTCCCTTATTAGTTTATCCTTTATTTATTAGGTGTTTATGGATCATCATTATGAGAATGGAGGGAATGGGCAAGGCCTCATGTTGCTTTTGGGCAAAGTATGATTTTTGTTGTTATTGGTTCGGACTTTATGCTATAATTTGATAGTCTTGCAGCGCTGTTGATGGGAGATGCCTAGAGAAAGATGTCAACTGTTGAAGTTGAGGATGTGGACAACCATTTGCATATATTTTTGCACCTTAAACCTTCCTGGTTTCTGGGTACTGCAGGTTGGGAGGCTAAAGAAGCACTAAAGTTGGAGTCATTTTTAGGCCATTCTCTGAAAATACTACATCAAAATGGTAAGGCTTCTAAGATTTTGAATTTACCTAAAGAGAATGATAAATTTTGTTTATATATATTTTTGATGAATGAGATAGAGTTATATCCCACACATCATTGAACTCAACAAAAGACATGAGAACATGGGGCTCACTAGATATGTATTTAGTAGTTCCTTGGCCCATATATACTTAATACTCTTTGAGAATCATCATCATCTCTGCATTTGATAACTTGTCAAGCCACTCTTTAAAATAATGTAGTGTTTTAGCTCATGACCTAATTTCTGATGATAAACCCAACTTACCTATTTCTTCTAGTCTTTTAAATTCAGGGAGCTTAAAGATTAAATTTTTAAGAAGGTTTTTGAAGATTTCTTAGATAACTTCTCACTTAAATGGATAAGTTTTGCTAATCATAGCTACACATCTTTCTTTGTACCCTCTCCTTTCTTCTGGAGTCAAATAAGGTCATAGTTGATACTGGGATGTTGGCTGACTACCTTGAAATCTCTATAGTTATTGATCGTGTGATATATATTAAGAAGTATCAACCTGAATTTTCATAAGGCTTTTCCCTTGTTAGCAACTAATATTGACCCAAATTTTTTCCATGACTTTCTAAGGTATTGGCTTCTTGATATTAGGAGATGACCGATCAGTAAGGAATGTCACTTATAGAATGGTAGCTTTTTTAACTAGCTTTTTTAAAGATTTTAATGATAAAATCTTTTAGAAGAACCAATGATCCATGTATATTTTTTTCCTAGAATCTCAATCACATACTACTTGTGTAATCCGGATTCACATTCATACTTAGATTCATCCATCTAAGTATTTAATTCACCAACTTTTACTTAGGTTTTTATTTTTCGACTAGAAGATCACCTAGAGTTGCTCAAACAATTCTTTTCATAAAATTTTTCATTAACTTAGTGAAAGTGTGTACTAAGCCATTTGGTAACTTTATGTTAATCAAATGCTACTCCCAATAAACTGCTGACAAATAGTCTGAGTAATAGCACATCACTACCTCCATAATTGCTATAGCTGACCCTAAAATGTGTTATATGTTATTTTGGGTTTCCAATCCGATTGATGATTTTGAACGAAAGCGGCACAAATATCTTTGGATATAAAATTGCATCATATTTTTTCGGGTAGTGTCTATCCTTTGAAGTAGATGAAGTATGATGGAATTGAGCTAAAGCTTCATTTACTTATTATTCTACAAGCTTCTTAATATTCTCAAACTGATTAGAGCTAACTTTTGATTCTTATTTCTATTCCTTTTTTTTTTGAAATATTCTAAAGGATTTCTCTAGAGCCACGGGTCTTCATGTTAACTTTGGGAAATGTTCTGTTATTTTACCCACAAACTGTAATAATGCTGAGGAAATCTGTTCTGCTCTTAACATTCCCACTGCCTCCTCTTCTATGACTTATCTGGGCATCCCATTATCCCCCTTCCATCCGAAAATTGGCTGTTTTTCTAAGCTTATGGAAAGTATTATTAATAAGTTGTCTGGGTGGAAAGCCAAAGCTTTATCTCTTGCTGGTAGACTTCAATTCCTTAGATATACTATTTGGAACACGATTGCTTATTGGATCCGTGGTGGTATAATACCTAAAATCATTTTCAAACAAATTGAAAGATTATGTGCTAAATTCCTTTTCTTTGGGGATTTAAATAAGAAAAAAATGAATTTAATTTCATGGAGGAATACTTGTAAGCCTAAAGAGCTGGGTGGTATTGGGTTACCTTCTTTGCAATCTCTTCAATTTTGTTTTAACTGCTCTCTTATCTTAAGAATATATAATGGGGATAGTCCTCTTAGTAGTTGGCTGTTGAATATTTGTAGGGATGCTAACTTGTCCAAAGTTAAATTCCATTTTAATATTTCTGTTAATTCTAATGTTTCTCTGTTCTGGGATCATTGGGTTAAAGATTTATGTATCAGGGATATTGCTGCTCTTCACCCTCTTTTAACTGCTGTTCCTGTTAATGAGAGGATTAATGTTATTATGGATGGGGATGCTTGGGCTCTGCCTGAGCTCATGCCGCAGGCTGTTCTGGAAATTCTAACAGATATTTCTATTTTCTCTGCCTCTCGGAATACTATTTACTTGGGTGAAGATAAGATCTGTAGGCATAAGAATTTTAGGGACTTTTATTATATCCAGGAGGCTAAAGTTAACTGGTGGAAATTTGTATGGCATAAGCATTATATTCTTAGATACTCCTCTTACTGTTGGATGGCTTTATCTGGTGGTTTAAAAACTGCGGATTCTTTGATTGCTAGGATTATTTATGTGGATCCCATTTGTTCTCTTTGCCACTATCAAGCAGAAACTGCCAGTCATCTTTTCTTTGAATGTGACTATTCTTTTTCTATTCTCTCCAAGCTGATATCCAATCTTGGATTTTTACTGCTCAGGCCTAGTGTGTTACAAATTTTTGAGTATATCAAAGACACACGTGATAAGCACAAAGATTTTTATTATCTTCTTATTTGCTCTTCAATATACTTTATTTGGAGAGAAAGAAATGATAGAAAATTTGGGGGTTCCTCACTTTCTTCTACTTCTTTAACGTTGAAAATCAAAACTGCAGTTTTTTCTAGAATTATGAAATGGAATTCTAGGGATATTTTGATGAATCTACTGTAAGCTCACATGGTTTGAGTTTGGTGCTGGGGCTAGTGGTTTTTGGGATGTCCTATTGTGGTGCGGCTGGATGTTGGATTGGCTGTTCTGGATTTATTCTGTTCTTTATCTGGTGGCTGGGCCTTGTTTTGCAGTTTGTTGCTTTGCTGCAAGTTTCTGTTTAAGGGGTTTTTTTTATAATGTGCAATGATGATTGGGTTGCCATTTTCCCCTATGGATGGCAGGATATTTCTTTTTGCAATTAGGATGAGAGAGCGGCAATTCCTGAGCCCGTGGCTTTATTGATCTCCTCTTCCTTTGGTTACCTTTTGCTATGTTTTAAATTTTGTCTTTGTTTATTTTGCTTTATAGGTTTGCTGTGGGGATTTTGTATTTTACCTCATTTTGGGTCTTGAAAGTCTTGGCAAGATCGCTTTTACAGCATTTTTCTTTTTTCATTACATGTAATAAGTTTATATTAATGAAAAGGGCTTAGGTCGTAATTTTACCCAAAAAAAAGAGAGCTAAGTACAAGTACTAAAGAGATCACATTCCTCCTTTAACAATCTAAGCAATAAAGGAGGAATGTTGCAAAAAGAAAAGCTATAAAAAATAAAATTATTTTCTAAAGCAATAGTAGCACGTAAATCTGCTATTTTATTACACTTTCTATTAACATGATGAAAAATGATTTTATTGAAATCATTTAGAAAGAATAGCTCCTTTTCCACCCAATTATCCAATTTCCATTTAGACTTATTCATTGAATTTGATGATGTTAAGATTCTCACTTTTAATAATAACTCCTTTGCTCTCCCTCATCCATCTTTGTATGAACTACATTATTGCTTGTATTGCCTCCATCTACACTTGTGCAATATCCCAATGAACTCTTGTCTTCTTGAATGCAAGAAGTAGCATTCCTTTATGGTTTCTAAATACACCTCTAATTTCAGCTTGATTCGAACTCAAGATAGAAGCATCAACATTAATTTTTATCCAATCTATTGGTGGAGGGTGCCAAGTTTCATGAGACTCCCTTGGGAGATTAACACCACAATTATCTAGTATTGGACTTGATTGTATCATGGCTATAGACATTACATTTGCTGCAAACAACGAATAAGAGAGCAAATTTTCCATGCTTCACCTCATTCCGGTTCTTCCAAGATTAAAAAGCAGCTGCACAATACATCTTAACAACACTGTTATATTTAGACAATAACCTTCTTAGTTCCATGAAACTATTTTCCAATGAAAAGAACATCAAAATAGTAAAGTTCCATTCTCTAAGATTTAGAATAACATCCTTTAGATACTTGCAATGAATAACAATATGTGAATAACTTTCAATTTCCTGACATCCTCTAACACATAACTCATCATTGCTTAGCCTTCTATATATGAGAAATTGATTTGTAGGAATTGCATTTTTACTCAATATCCACCAAAATAATTCCACTCTTGGATTAAGTTTCAGTTTTCTAATCCATTCATAATATCCACAATCCTCCTCCTTGATATTAGATTCCATCAATTTTTCATAAACCAAGGCAGTTATAGATCTGCCCGAATTTTGAAACATAGCTTCCATTTGATCATCCTCACGAATGGAGCCAATATGAATCTACACAATCAACATTATAAGTTCATGATGAAAAAATCGTTGCAATTTTGTCTCTTTCCAGGTGCCATTCATATTTATAAAGTAGTTGAGCATTATTCCATCCAATTCCCCACAATTGGCAAATGTTGGCCACATGTTTAGACATTTGTCAAGTAACCATATGTCCTTCAGCACATTGATTTTCCTTCCATTACACACTTTCCATTTGACAATGGGCTTAAGATGTTTACCTCCATATACAAGAACCTGCCATGTATTAGAAGCGTTCTTCTTACACTCCCCATTCAAAAATATTATCACAATATGTCAAAATCAGATTTCTATGAAGTAATGAATATGGATTATTGATAGCATTCCATGCCAACGTCGCTCTGATTGGACCTGTTCTGTGGATTGCAGAATGAATTCCCAATCCCCCAACACTTCTCAGTTTATAGATATCCTCCCAAGCCACATAGTGTAGACCTCTTTTTCCATTTGGTTTGTGCCAAATGAAATCTCTACTAAACTTGTCCATCTCATGCAGTAATTTCTTTGGAATAAAAGAATGTGTTATCAAAAGGTTTGGCAATGATATCAAAGATGACTTTATCAAGATTATCCTTCCCTCCATAGATAAAGTCTTACTTCCCCAAGCATTTAGTTTATCCAAGACATGAGTCAACAAATCTTGAAAATCAGCCATACCCAACCTTCTCATAATGATTTTAATTCCCAAGTACTTCATTTCCTTTACAACTTTATACCCAAGTCTTCTAGCAAGTTTATGCTTAATGGATCATTTGACAAACTTACCAAATGTAATTTAAGATTTGTTGATATTAACCCGTAGGCTAGTCCATCCACAAAATTCCGTAATAATTGTCTTCATTAATCCGTCTAAATGAAATTTTGCTTGAGAAAAAAGTAGCACATCATTGGCATATAAAAGATGGGTGATCTTCTCACTTCTTGGTGACACTTGAACCCCCAAGTTCTGTCCCCTTTGTTTAATTGCACTTGATAAGAGTTGAGAACACATGATGAACAAGTAAGGTGATAATGGACACCCCTGATGAAAACCACTTTTAGCATTTATCCATCTTATGTTCCTTCCATTCAATATAATAGAAAACCTTGCCTTCCTTACACATTCCATAATGAGATAAAAAAACTTAGATGGAAACCCATACCAAATAAGAATTTGTTGTAGTGTTGGCCATCCCATACTATTGTAAGCCTGCTCCATATCCAATTTGATTTCCATCAAGCCATTTTTATCTTCTTAATGATGAAGGGAGGTGGAGTACTGCAGTAATTCAAAATTATTTCAATGAAGAATTGGCTTCATTGATTCTGAAGGTTCCTATTGGCTCTAATAAGGAGGAAGATCATGTTGAATTAATGCAACAATATTTGGGTAAGTCTATTTCGTCTATGGCTTCTCTTGCTAGGATGAAACAAGCTTCGGTGGGAGATAATGTTGAATTACTGGAGTGGCTTTTAAAGCTTAAACTAAAGCCTAAAATCTATTGTTTTTGGTGGAGGCTAAGTAAAGATGCAATACCTACGAATGAATATTTGCATTACAGAAAACTTGTGAAGATATATCATGTGCTAGAGGTTGTGATGATATTGAGAATGTATCTCATATTACTATGAGATGCAAGTTTCTTATGGAGATAATTATGAAATTCAGAGATTGGGGTTTTAATGTTCCAGTTTTTCAATCATTGGAGGAAGGAATTATGGAACTTAGAAGGTTATCTATCAACAACCCGAGCATGGTACGTTTGTATTTGATTATATTATACTTTTCATGGAAAAATATGAATGCAGTAAAGCATGGAGAGAGGCCACTTTCAGTTTCTATAACTACAATTAATGCTTTATTTATAGCTATGCAACCTCGTGTTAATTCATTACTAGAAGACTGGGATGTTAGCCTCCATCAGGAGCTTGTTAATTTCTGACATCCCTCATCGCTAGGATAGATTAAGATAAAGATAGATGCCTCCTTGCAAAATTCAAATCTTGGAGGGATTGGAGGAGTTATCCGAGACGACAAAGGGAGACTTATTGGCTTTTGGAAAAAAGTTGAATCATTGGGATATAACACAATTGGAAATGCAATCGATCCTTTTCATTAGAGAAATCCTTCAAGATTGGCTTTTTGAATATAAACGCGTCGTTGTGGAAGGAGATAATGTAAATATTATCCAATTCATTTGCAACTCGATGAAGGATTCCAATTGGAAGAATGAGAGCTTCTGGAATAATGACCTATTGTTTTTACGTAGCTTTAATAATGTTTTATTTCATTCTTTTCCTAGAAGTTGTAATAATGTGGCGGATTGGTATGCCACATTTGCTTTGAGTAAAAATTTCCTTTGGGATAGTTTAGATTATTCTAACATTCCTTCTTCTTTTTGTTCTTTACTGAAGAAGGAATGTGATGCTTTTATCTAGTTGGTTGTAATAGCTTTCATTTTAATGCCAATTGCTACTTGCATCTTTCAAAAAAAAAAAAAAAAGGGAGTAGACATAGGTCATGGTTTAACCGAATCACTATAAATTCTTGGTTGTTTGATCTAATTTTCTATTTTTGTATTTTATTTTATGCACTTTATTTTTCTAGTATTTTAATTTCATATTAACTACATGGTAAAAATCATTATTAATATTTTGTTCTACTGATTAGAATATCATCATCTTTATTGGTTCTTCTTAGGAGTTAATTAGCTTCCACATCAAAGTGAAAGCATTAATTTTGTATTAGTGTGCTTAGGGATAGTTAACTTAGGATTAACATCCTAATCAAACTTTTAAATTATATTATCATCAATAAACTAAATAAGTTTAATGATGAAGCTTATGAGGATACAAGAAGATACAAGAAAAAATGATTAAATTGCATAAATGTGAAGTTTTATAGTATGAATTTTATCCGGGTTAAGATGTTCTACTATTTAATTACAAGAAGTAGCTTTGCTATGGAAAAATTAAATATGGATGGGCTGGCCAATATTTCATTATCAAAATATATCATAATGGTGTCACTAACATTCAAGATAAAAAATTTTTCACATTTTTAAGGTCAATGGTCATGGATTAAAACCATGTGATCAGATGAATAAAAAAATCTTAAATTTGGAAGCATAGAGAATGTTTGTTTGTATGTTAGCTATGCTTTATATCTTTTAAAAGAAAATGCAGTTATGTTAGTAATGGGTATATGTAGCTGAAGCACAACTCATTATTTTGGCTTTTTGAAGTTAGTATTTCATGCAAGGTGCCTAGTTCACTTGTTATCTTAATACTTATGTTAAGTTATATTATGTTAACAAATGTTCTATATACCTTTTATCATTTATATAAAAGCACGTGTAGTGTTAATTATTTTTGTTTCTTTTATTTATATTTTATTGAAATTACCCTCATGCACACTATAATTTTTTTATTCTCACTATTTATTTAAACTTAGTAAAAATGATAATTAAAAATGAACTAAATTAGGATAATAATAAAAGCCTAGATCATAATTCAAGAGAACACTTTTCATACTTCATGGAGTAAAAAAACTAGGAATTAAATGACTTAAAAATTTTAATTTTTTTACTTTAATTTGAAATTATAAATTATACTTTTATTTAGATAATTTTTGAAATAAAGATGAACAATTGGAATTAAATATTAGATATGACTAAATTAAAATTGGAATTTAGAAGCATTCCAAATTATGAATTAGTAGTCTTATTAAATCCTTACATTAAATTCATTAAGATTATTAATGGGTTCAAAGAAAAAAAACTAATATTCAAAATTATTAATTATGTATTCCATAGAGAAAAAAGAGGAACCATGAAAATAATTATAAAATATAAGAAAAAGAGAAGATGAGTACATTCAAAAATTAGTATCAGTCAAAAGCTTAAAATTTTATACTTAAATTCATAACAGATAAAATAATAAATCTAATACAAATGACGGTGCATTAATGAAAGTTTGAATTTTAACTAAAAATATATCCAATCATTAAACTACATTATTCATGTTAAAATTCAAAAAAAAAAAATTAAATAAATAAATCTATAACCTACGAATTCAGATTAAGCAATAATAACGATGACTAATTAGTGTAATTATTTATATTTTTTCCAACTATAATGATAAATTTGTTAATTTTTACTATTACTTTACCATGATATATTATCATATGTTTTAGTAGCTTTAAATAGTCAATTTTTTTACTTTGGTTAATCATTTAATCATAATTGCAACATTTTTATTTTCTTAAAGACAAGTAAGAGTTTAAGTTGGGGAGAATTTGATAAGTTTAAATAATGTATTATTTTATGTGTTATATTTTCAGTGAAAATGTGTTGTTATAGTTATATTTTTCAAGAAAAATTTAAAAATGGGCATAAAATTCAAAGTCTAATCTAGCACCGTGACTTCAGGCCAATCAACACTGCAACACCATTAAAGGCACTTTTAGAGTGCCACAACATTAATATTGTAGTGCCAACTTCTCTATTGGAAAGCATCTCAGCAACCAAATGGATAGCTTTGTAGTGACATGCTCACTATCTTCTAGCATTGTAGCATCACAATCTATAATGCCTCTCAGCCAAAATTTCCCTTCTGGTGCCGCAACATTTAAAAGTTAGCAACACCACAACATAGCAGTTGTAACTTTCCATAAATAGTTATTTTGATGTGATTATTCATTAATTAACTAATCCACATCAACAAGCACTTCGACAAAGCCAATACAATAGAATAACAATATTAGTTCATTTATTGTGCAAAAATGCTAATCTTTTAAGCCCCAGTTGCATACTTATATTTTTCTATCATAGTCATTTTGATATATTTGTATGGGAGTTCAGTAACTTGTTTAATTTCAGTACATTTTAGAGTACTCCTCTAAGTGTCTCTTAGGATAGCAACTAATGGAATTTAAGGAAGTACTTGATAAAAGCATTAGAGTGTTTAGTTTATTTTTATTTGAGCAACTCCATGTATTAAAGATGGAATCTAGAGGAGATACATTAAAACTTTCTAGTGATATCATTCTTTTTTATTTCCATTCTTTTATGATTTTAGTGGAAATGAGTTTGCTTATATTTTCTTTGATGAATGGCTAATTCCTTAGTTTTAGATTAATGATATGGATAAAAATTATGTACTGATTAAAATTCTTATGATCTAAAGTTTAAAAATGTATAAATATTATCACATTATTTATTTGATGAGCATAGTGGCCATACGTATAGTTAAAACCTATTATGATTTATAGCCTCTATGGAGGAAAGCAAGAATAATCAGTAATACTAAAATAGTATATTTGTGTACCTAGACATAGGATGTAAAATATGCTAGGTTCTTAAGGAGATGACGTAACTATAGGAGGTTGGCAAATATATTTTTCACCCATACATGATCGATAAAGATCTAGGGATGCATATGCTCTAAATCACATGACAATTAGGAATTTAAGTAGGAAAGATATGCATTTTATATTCATTCATCCAAACATTTTATTTATATATTATATCCATAGTTTAGCTATTTTCATTTAGGGATTGAATCTCTGAAACAAATATTTTTATTTATATAGAATAAATTTACAATTAGAGTAAATAGTAGCAATTGGTATATAAAAAACATACTTTCTCATGGGTTCAACACTCTACTCTATCACTTTATTATTTGATTCGGCACATTAACTTGCATATATTAAGCAGGATTTGCTAATTTATATCAAAGAAAACCTGAGCATTATTTAGGGGAGATAGAGCCTTACGTATTTATTTTTATAATTCAAAATTACACTACACCATTCCTTTTCCACCCCCATCATTGATTTTTTTTTTTTTTTTTTTTTTTTTTTTTTTTTTTTTTTTTTTTTTTGTGATGGATTCTTTAAAATCCTCAACATTCTTTTTAACTTTCTAAATCTATTTCAAAGGTTTAGTGGTTTATTTATTAACCAAGAAAAAAGGTATTATGTCTCTGCTAGAACTATTACTCCTCTCTTTGGTGTCCCATTTATTTGGTGACAATTTTTCAATCAATTAAAAAAATTATCTACTTCGGCTTTTAATTTTATTTCTTTTGGTGTAGACTAGTCTTAATTAAAATTGTTCTTTTTCTATTCCTACTTATTTATTTAAAACTCTAAACCCTACTTTAAATGTTTTTTGTAGAATGGAGAGGTTAATTAACTAATTCTTTTGGGGGGCAAAGGATGGAAAATTTGCTATCTATTAGGCCTCTTGGAATAACTGCTTTGGGGATTTGGATGAGGGGGGCTAGGCTGTAAGAACTTGGTTGACATGGCTCAAGCTTTTTCTTACAAACTTTTATTCTCCATCAGATCTAAGAAGACTATGTGGGCTAAGTTTATGATTATGAAGTATTGTGGTGGTATACATATTTTAACTTGCCATTTTAAAAAAAGGGATTCATATAATTAGAAAAGGCTTTGTGGTAGTAAATAAGAGGAAAAAAAGTTTATCCAATCAGATCTAAGAAGACTATGTGAGCTAAGTTTATGATTATGAAGTATTGTGGTGGTATACATAATTTAACTTGCCATTTAAAAAAAAAGGGATTCATATAATTAGAAAAGGCTTTGTGGTAGTAAATAAGAGGAAAAAAAGTTTATCCAATGGGGAATTGGATTTGGTTATTTCTTCTTTTGGCAGGATCAATGATTAAGAAAATTTTCTATTGGTAGTCTTTCAAGTTTTTATTCTAGATGTACCATCAACTTTAATATTTTTATCAAGGATGGAGTGTGGAATGTGGATACGTTAAAGGATATTGTGTTTGATAGTATTCTGGATCAAATTCTTAAAATCCATCTGCAGCTGGATAAAGATGATTTTATGTTATTTAATAATTCCAATGATGGTATGTTTGTCCTTAAAAGGTTACGAATTCTCTTAGAAAGTGTCATATTAAGTCTTCTTTATTCTCCGCTATTTGGAATAATGTTATTCCTTCCTCATATTCTATCTTACTATATAGAATTTCACATAACTATATCCCCATGAATAATATTTTAATTAAAAAAGCCTTTTAAATTGCTTCTAAATGTCAGTGTTGCTATCATATTGTGACCCTCAAGATTATTTTTGCTCATGGCCTTATAGGTATTAAAGTTTGGTTCTATTTCAATAAAATGTTTAAGAATTAATTATGTAATAGTTATAGTATCATTACCAATATCATGCAAGCTTGGTTTGTTCCGTCCAAAGGACATGTTAGAAATATTCTTTCTATTATCATTATCAAGTCTCTCTGGAATAGTAAGAATTAATCAAAGAATGAAAATATCAATATGAATTCTATGGAATAATTTCAAATTTAAAGACTAAGTTTTGCAACTCTTTGTTGTTAAGTTGATCAATATTAGTTGTTTCAAAGGCCTTAGTCATATTGTTGTTGGTTATGGCAATATATTCAGTCTTCCCCTTTAGTTTTTAGGGAGATACTAGATGTTCTAAACCTTTTTAGAGCTAGTTTAAATTAAATATTGATAGGTCTTTTAATAGAGTTTCTACTGGTTATATTGGTCTTATCCGTGATCATGAGGGCCATGTATTTGGTGCCCTGTGGCTGCTATCCTTGCTAAGCTGAGAGTGATCCTCTCTGGTTTTTATTTAATTTCTTATAATGGGGCGGTATTTATGGCTCCTACTATCAACATAGTTGGTTAGTTTTTCCTTGATTATTATATGTTAGATTTCCTTATTTTAGATATTTTTTTATGTAGGTATGTTGGCTCTCTATATGCTTTTGGAGGATGATAAGGTTAAATGCTTATTTGTTGATCTTTTTTTGGTGCTGGCAGCTGGCTGCCCTAGAATGTTACTAGGTTATTTTGTACTAGTTCTTAGTGGGCATGGAAAAACTTAAATTCCTTATAACAGGCAAAGGCTAGTAGCACTATAATGGCTTCCAATCTAGCTACAGGGGCAAAAGTCTCATCAAAATCAATCCCTTCTATTTGGTTGTATCCCTTAGCCACTAATCTTGCCTTATTTCTAAACACCACACCTGAATCATTCATTTTATTCTTAAAGACCCATTTGGTTCTAACTATACTTTATCCTTTTTGTCTTTCTACAAGCTCCCAAACATCATTTCAAACTAATTGGTTTAACTCCTCTTATATGTCTAAGATTCAAAACTTATTAGAACGGGCTTGATTGATGTTGGTGGGTTCAGTCATTGAGATAAAGGTAAAGTGGTTCACTTCCTTTCTAAGTCCATGCCTAGTCCTAGCACTTTCAGAAGGGTCTCCTAAGATCAATTTTTTAGGATGACTCGAATAATATCTTCAATCTCTAGGCAAGGAGTGTATAGGTTCAATCCTTCCCTTTATATCTATATTTTCTACTCATTGGGTAATCTCACCTACTCCTTCAGTGTTTTGGGGCTTTACCCTCTTCTTCAAATTTTCAACTCCAGTGATATTCTCTCCAACTTCATCTTCCTCCTTAACTCTAGACTTCTTAGGATCAGATTCATCAAACACTGCATGAGTTATCTCCTCCACCACTAATGTACTCTTATTAAACATCCTAAAGAATTTTCCCACACTTGAATATCCTAATGACACTCCATTATATTTTGGGTAAAAATTTTCTAAGTGTGACTTTCCATTATTATGAACAAAACTCTTACAACCAAATACATGGATATGGGAAAGTTTGGGTGTCCTACCCTTAAGGATCTCATAGGGTGTCTTATCAAGTTTGGCTCTAACATTCACTCTATTCAACATAGAATAAGCTGTGTTTACCGCTTCAGTCTAAAAGTATTTTGGAAGTGAATATTCAGGAAGTATGACTCTAGCGGCTTCAACTATGGTTATGTTCTTTCTTTCAGCTACCCAGTTCTGCTGAGGGGTCCTAGGAGCTTAGAAGTTGTGACTAATCCCTTATCCTCACAGAAGTCTTCAAATCTCTCATTTTCAAACTCTCTCCCATGGTCACTATGGAGTCAAAATCTCACAACCTAACTTTTTCTGAATCCAAGTGAAAAAGGATCTAAACTCATCAAAAGACTCATTATTATGTGATAGAAATATAATCCAAGTAAACATCGAGTAGTCATCGATAATCACAAACTATAAAATTTTCCCCATAAGATGGTAGTGCTAATGGGTCCAAACAAATCCATGTGAAGAACTTCTAAAGGTCTAGAGGTGTTAATGTCCTTAATGGAGTGAAAAGATGAATGAACTTATTTTCCTAGTTGGCAGGCATCACAAAGGTGGTCTTTTGAGAATTTGAGTTTGGGGATACCTTTAAGTAGGTCTTTCTGGATCACTCTCTTAAGGGTTTTCATACTGGCATGACAGTCTCCTCTGCCACAACCATGAATCATTAGCAGTAATTTTTAAGCAAAATGAAGCAACACTTTCAATATTTTTTAAGTCAAGCATGTAAATATTATTGATCTGTATTCCCTACAAAATAGTGTTATTATTTAAGCTTATAATGCAAGTATTAGCCAAACGTTTTATGATGAAGCCCTTAATGCAAAGCTGATTGATGCTGAGCAAGTAGTATTTTAGTCAATCTACAAGCAAAATATTTTCTATCAAAAGGTTCTTGGAGTTTTCAATTATACCAGCGCCCACTACCTTCCTGGTGGTGTTATCTCCAAGTGCAACCTTTCATCCTATTATAGTCTCCAGCATAATGAATTGATTGGCATCTCCAGTCATTTGTCGTGAGCATCATCTATCCAGGTACCACATGCTCTCACGATGCCTTTTGTAAGAGCAAGCCTACAAAATCATTAAATGTCAGATATAGGAATCCAAATAGGTTTGGGTCTCTTCTTATGAAAGGAAGAATGCAATGCATGTGTGTTAAGCTGTGAATCATGCAATTTGGGCCTCCAAACCCAATGTGTACTACGGTGAATGGTGCAAGTGTGTGCAATGTGTCCTAACATGCCACATGAAAAATATTTAATACCAGGAAAAGGATGTACTAATCTACTTAGGTGGTGAGGCTTCCTTTTGTGTTGGATGCAATGATGATTTGTTATTTTTAAAAATTTTGAGATTTGCTAACTTCTTAAACTCATTTTCTGACTCAGCAAGGGATGACTTCAAGGAATCATGTGCATCAGATAATTTAGTATGCTATTTGTTTAATGCATCAAACTCATCAAGTAATGACATGTGATTACTATTAATTATAGAATAATCTTTAAAGACAATTTCATGCTCTTTTTATAAATTTAAAAACTCAAATTTCAAGCTAGCAAGCTTTTTCTCAAGTTTATTATATGATGCATGAATTCTCTCACAAATTTTAATTAATTGATCATAGGTGGTTCATATACCTCTTATTGATCAGATTGTTTAAGTTCATTATCAGTCATTAAACATAAGTTTGTGGTTTCCTCTGCTTCAGTCTCAGAGGAGTTAGATGCAGAATTCGCCCAGAATGCCTTTTGAAATCACTTCTTATCCTTCCTGTATTTGGGTTTCTCCTCACTCTTCTCCTTGCTTGGGTGCTCTTTAAGTGTAGGACAATCAGCTTTAACATGTCCAAGCTTCCTGCATTCAAAGCAAACTACATCAGAAGAACATTTATAATTTTTGCTATCCTTACCTCTTTTTAACTTCTGATGGTCTTTATGATTCTTCCTTATAAAGCTTTTGAATTGCTTAGTGATGAAGGCAACATCATCATTTTTAGATCTGGAAGAATCAGTGTCTGTATTGTTAGATTTAGCGTCATAGTTTTTTCCTTCTTTTTCTCACATGCATCAAGATTTCTTTGATTCACCCCTTGCTCGTAAGTAATGAGTGATCCAAGTAAGTTATCAACTGAATAAGTATTTAAATCTTTACATTCAGTAATTGTAGTGATCTTAGTATCAAAAGAAGAAGGCAAGCATCTCAAAATTTTAAAAACCATTTCATAATTAGTTAGCTCTCTTTCTAAAGCATGCAATGAGGTAACAATTTGAGTAAACCTTGTATACATTTCAGAAATTATTCAAAATATTTAATATGAAAATGTTAATAGTTTTGCAATAGAATATTTAATCGGGATTGTTTAACTTCATTGGTTCCTTCATATGTTACACATAATGTATCCCAAATTTCTTTACCAGTTGCACAGGTTGAAACACACATATAATCTCTAGATTTCAAAGCACAGAAAAGATAGTTCAAGCATTTTACATTAAGTTGTGCTAAATCTCTTTCATAAAAAGTTCATTCAGTAAAAGTAATTTCAATTTTAATGCCATTAAGTTCACGAGGTGGTATATATCCTTCTTTAACAAGCATCCACATACAATAATTAAACGATTATAAAAATGTAGACATGCGAGTTTTCCAAAAATTAAAAGAAATATTATCAAACAAAGGTGGACGTGTAATAGAATATATTTTCATTATGTTACGATTACCAAAGTTAACCATGAATCAAATTCAAAAAGTTTTCATACTTAATTTTATGAATCTCACTCTGAAACCACTTGAAAGTGGACTGATGGCACTAGAAAGTTCATTAGGAATGTTAAGCTCTTATGAACTTGTCCTAAGGCTAACCAAGAGGGGGGTGAATTGGTATTTTAAAATCTCTTTCACAATCAAAACATAATCTTAAAACAAAAATCAAGATTCACCACAAAAATCAAAGTATTGAAAATAAATGTGAAAGCAGTAATAAAGAACACAAAAATTTATAGTGGTTCGGTCAACACAACCTACATCCACTCTCTGGAGGCCCCCTCTGAGTATTACATTAAATTCAGTGTCTCTCCTTTTGCTCCCATAGTAAGACGGAGAAGCCTATATAAACCTCCTTTCCACCAAACCAGGTGAGGTAGATAACCCAACTCTTTTTTCTTCCTCCAAAAGCAGGAAGAGAACCTAACTCCTTTTGCTTCCTCCTAAAGTAAGTAAAAAACCAACTCTTTTTGCTTCTTCCTAAAGCAGGCAGAGTATCCATATCTTTTTGCTTCCTCCTAAACCAGGCAGAGAACCTTAATCAGACGCTTAATTTTACCTCTCTAGAACCCCCAAGGAACTAGGGATGATGACTGGAGAAGATGACGACAGATCCTTACTTGGAGCAACCTTTGTGAACTCTCTCATAAACTCCCCCCTCACAAGATCCTCTCTCTCTCTCTCTCTCTCTCTCTCTCTCTCTCCCTTGCTCTCCTTCTCCTCTTGGCTCTCTCAGGTCAAAGCAGCAGCAAAAGATAAGCTCTTGGGTAGAACAATAGCTCTTAAATAGAGGATTTTTGGAATAGCTCTTAATTTATACAAATTGACTTTATCGTCTAGGATGATATGGATATCATCTTAACCGATCAGCATAAATTTCGCTCAATCAGCCCGATCAGTTTGGGATGATCAGAAGATTTTTAGTCATATTATCCAAGCTGATATAATATCATCGTAGATGATTAGTACAAATTCGAGGAATATCATCTTGAATATCACCCTGAATAGAAGCTAGCCAATGTCAATTTTCCATGAGATCATCCCAGATGATCCTGCGATCGTCCTGGAACAATCAAACCTAAATTGCTTTTATTAATTACCAGATTAATTTAGGTATAAGATGATGTCCAAAAATAAAGAATACCTAAATAAATCTTATAGCTGATTCTTTCTAATTTGAGCCTATCGTCCCGGCCGATATAAATATCATCCAGGACGATGTGCTTAATAATGACTACCTTAATCAGGATGCCATAATTAGGATTTTTATTTTTAGCTAATCATCCAAGACGATGTTAGGATCATCCCGGATGATGTGATCAAAATAGAGAACTCTAATCAATAGACAAAAAAATTCCCCCATGTGTGTGTGCAAGGTTAATTAGCATCACGAACCACTTAGTTTATAATATACTCAAGAAAGGAAAAATTACAAACCGACTCAAATCTAATCTATCCAATCTTGAGCTAGCTTAAGTTGCACTCGATCTTGTGGATCTAAAAAGTTAGTAGGCAAGGTAGTCGTAAAAAATCATGAATGTTTGCTATCATCAAAATTCTAATCCATGAAATCAGATTTGCAACATTAGTAACATTTGAAACTTTGTAAAGGTAGTTAAATCTTAAAGAACTAGCTTGAGGCTCATGAAGAGGGGGGTGAATTGATAATTTTAAAAATTTTCTTACTATAATAATAATAATAATGATAATATTTTTGAAATAGTTTTCAAAAATTAAAAATACTAAGTTTTAATTGATTGTGGAAGCAAGTGAGTTTATCAAAAATATTAATTTTATTATACTGATAATTTGATCTATAAAATAAAGAAATAATCCCCAAGTTTACTAAGAAGTTATAATAAATATAAAAATGTAGGAAATATAAAACTACAAAAAGAAAAGAATACAATATATATTTATAATGATTTGGTCAACCTTGACCTACGTCCACTCCCGAAGTCCTCTGCTCTAGGTATTACTCTAAACACTATGTGACTCTCCTTTTGATCGCATAATTAGGAGGAGAAGCCCTTAAAGACTCACCTTCACTAAACCTGATGTGGCAGAGTGTTAAATGCTATGTTACCCTCTCGGTGATGGCAATAGATTTTGACATATTTTTCTCCCTCTTGGAGAAGGCAGAGAACCTCCACTCTTTTTTATCCCTCTTGGAGAAGGTAGAGTACCTTGAGGATTTGACTTAGAATCCTCTCTCTTTAGAGAACTTCAAAGAGTCACCAAGG
The DNA here is from genome assembly GCF_001605985.2 of Dendrobium catenatum. Classification (NCBI taxonomy): domain Eukaryota; kingdom Viridiplantae; phylum Streptophyta; class Magnoliopsida; order Asparagales; family Orchidaceae; genus Dendrobium; species Dendrobium catenatum. The sequence continues at coordinate 970,572 of NW_021318918.1, forward strand.
CCATAGGAGGACCATGGGTGTAGCTATCTCGGAGCAACCTTGTGATCCCCTCACACTCCTCCCTCAATCAACCTCACCTTCTCCTTCCTTTCCAACCTTGGATTTCTCAAAGCTTCTCTCTTAGAGTTCCTTCAACAATCACACAATCCTCCACAATTATAAAGAGGATCTTTAAAACATGCTTAAGTATTAGGCTTTAAGAAACCTTAAAAAATGAACTTAGCTGTCACTGTTCATAAAGTACAATTCAAGTTTATATAATATGATCAGTTCAAAACTAGTCTAGTCTAGTATGTTATAGATAGTCATTCAAATGAAATGTTTAATTAATTTGAATACATCATACAGTATGATCCAAAGATTGTCCAGTATAATATGTTTAATTTTTTTTTATACATGATAATTCTTAAGATGATAAAAAATTTTCCCTGCTAATCATCCCGTAATACTCTCATCATAAAGTGCGGTTAGTTCATTTAAAGTAAGTCATCTAGTATAATAATGATATCAAATTGTACGATTAGTTTAAAAATTATTGTTTTGTTTGGTATGATCTTTGGGATGACTAAATTTCACCTCTACTAATTGTTTGGTACGAATAAAATTGGATAGCAAGATCCGCTATCATTAAATAAATCATGATTTAATTAATTAATTTCAAAGATTAATTTTATCAATATTTGAAATATTCATATAGTATGATTATTTCAAAAATCAAATTTCAAAATCTTACTTAAATTAATCTAGCAGCTAGGGTTTTTCGATGATAATGAATCGTATACTAAGATCACGATCGTACAGTATGATTAGTTCATAGAAACTAATTTTATAATTAGCTGTTAAGCCCATTCTATATATACTAATTATATAATATAATTATAAGTCGTATAGTAGGATTAGTAGAAAAAGTTTAACTTTTAAAATTTATATCACTCTTCCTAAGTGTGTATGTATAGTCACATAATTGCAAACACTATTATATGGCTAGACTTAAGAAATAAAATATAAAGAAAAATAAAATTATAGACTTTGTTATTTGACATTCCTATTCTACCCATTCTTGAGCTTTAAGTAGCCTTAAATCATGTATATCTTCCTATAATATTAGTGCTCATAGATTAAAAAATAATTCTAAAATATTTAAAGATAAAAGAAATAATTCAATCAATAATATTTGTCATCATCAAAATCACAAACTAGGAATCATAGATTATAATAATCTCCCCCTTTTTTATGATGTTAAAAAAAATGTTGGTTGATAAACAAGATAAATATTCTTTTATCATAAACTCCCACTCACTAGGTGATGGATTTAAAAAATTATGGGTTGCAATTTTTTATAATTATTATTATTTTCTTTTTTAAGTAAAGATAATAATAAATAAATAATAAAAAATAATTTAACATAAACACAAGATTCTATTAAGCTGAAAATATAATAAAACACACATTTTCTCCCCCTTTTTGCATCATTATAAAGAGGAGGAATAATGAAATAAAGAGAATAGTAAAAAAAAAAAAAAAAAGAAAGACAAAATAAACAAACATTAAAGGTAAGGAGAATCCTGATCACGTGGTGGTGGTGGTTAAAAGAATTGATGGATGGAGACATTGAGTGTGAATTGTGGAAAATCTTTCTCGAAACCATCTTATATCTTCCTTGTGTTGTTATTGTTATTATTGAATGTGATTGCCAAGTTTCTAACCACTCGAGCTATTGAATTATGTCATCGTGAAGGTATTTAGGGTAGGCTGGTGCAGCTGGTGGTATTAATGGAAATGGAGGTCCACCTGCAAGAGCAGCTTCCCCTTCTTCATTAAATTATTACTCGATGTGCTCTTGTCCCTGATGGAAAATGATATAAAAGGAGGCATCCATATAGATCATATGAACATTATCGAGTTGACTAGGATAACATATTTTGTATTTTTTGTCGAGGATATATCCTATGATATGTCCTAAAGAAACATTTTATTTCTTCAGAAACTAGGATGTCAAATATAAGTCATGTTTTGGATATAATAAAGAATCATTTAGGCTTCATTAAATTGGGTATTTGATATTATGAGGTAGGTGACTATAGAAAAAAGGTTGGTAATTTTAACTCAATCCCCAGCTTTAGGTATAATAGAGGTTCTAAGAACATGTTTGATGGTACGGGCATTATAAGTTAAAGTGTAGACTAGTGACTAGTATTGGTTTATGGGCACATTCTAAATGATCAGATTGATAAAAGTCCAGCCAAATTTATTTGAGATAAGCGATTATGGACGATATCCTTTGATAGAAAGTCCTATATGTTTTGCTAAATAAGCCTAAGTGATTTCTACATGTTGTTGGAAAACAAAAGAGGTCATTGTAGATGTTTCTAGATTAAGCCTAAAGTTGGGTAAAAATTCATAAAGAAGTTTAGAATTGTTGGAAAATCTAGTGTGAGGAGAAATTGAAGAGTAGTGGAGGCAAAGAGGCTCATCACCTCGAAGTTTAGTGCAAGTTGATCTTACATTCAAGAAGGGATTATTTTTGCCTCTTTGTACTTATAATAGGCATCTTCATCTCTTACTGATAAGAAATGATTATCAAAATGACAACAGGAGGAGGAGCCCCCTTGAGTAATTGTATAGTGTTTCCTTCCACCGACGATTGGACAGGAAGGTTTTTAAGGTATGAGTTTGAAAGAGTAGTGAGTTGAGTTAATTGAAACTTTCAAGGCCTTCCAATTTATAGATTTTAAGCTGATCATACACTATGATCGAGGTTCATACAGTACGATCACATAAGATAATTTGTCTGGACAACTTTTCAGAAAAAGTGATCAAATCATATAGTACGATCAGGTAACATTTTAGATGATCTTAAGGAATTATGTTCATCCCAAGGAGTCATCAGTATGGTGTTAGACAAAAAGTATTATACATTATGAACTAGTGTTTGTATAGTATAAAATGTAATAATTATCATGTCGGCATAATTGAATTCATCCCAATCTTGTTCGAAACATATATCATACAACACAAAGAGAGATATCGTATAGTACGATTTGCAATAATTTTGTACCAAACAAATTTAATTCCTCAATGGTTAGTTACACGTAGATCATATAGTATGAGTAGTGATTTGTATAGTACGATGTATATGTTATTGATTTAATCTGAACCATACAATATGAGTAGTGGAACAAACAATATGATAAGAATAAAAATTAATAATATTTTGTGAGTTAATGAGTTGTGTGTGAGATGATCTTGAAACATCAAATTTTTTTTTTACTTTTTTAATATATGTTTTTATTTTTTTATAACATAAATAATAAATAATAACACATAAACGAGCATAAGAATAAACACATACAGGTTAACACTTATGAATGAATGATTTCAATTAATAGAAGCCATTGCGCTCTATTCTCTGCTCTGGTTTTCAAGGCGATCTCAAGGCGATTCTAGGGTTCGCATCTTTTCGCATCCCTGATCCTTCTCCTGGCCTGGTTCTTTCACTTGTCTCATGTTTTTCCTACTCTTTGTTTTAATCGTGGTTTCTCTTAGCATAGTTTTGAGGTTTTTTGTTGGTTTTTTAGGGGGAGATGACGCCCCTAACATCATCCATCCCGATTAATTCTTTGGTCCCTAGCAGTAAGACCTGTTCATTTAAGGATGTTGTGTCGGGTTCTTCTTCCTTGTCTTCTAAGGTTCAGTTTGTGCACTCTTCGTATAAGGGTTGTCCTGCCATTTTGATTGAGGATTTGGTTGTTTCTCTGCTTGTTGTGCCTTTTGAGTTTACGTTGGTTGGTAAATTCATTCTTCTTCATCCTAATCTCGGTGTGATTCGCATGTTTTTTTAGCCATAAACTTTTTGGCTCTTTTAATGTCGGTTTGTTGGATTTTCATCACATTGCAATACAACTTACTAATGACTTGGATTATAGTCATATATTCTCTCAGAGGTCGTATTATATTCATGGTTGTCAAATGAGGTTACTGAAATGGTCACAAAATTTTGATGTGTGGGAGGAGTCACCCATTGCACCTGTGTGGATTTCCTTTCCAAACATACGACTTCACTTCTTTAATTCATTAATTCTATTTAGATTGGTCATGGTGTTTGGTAGACCTTTACAAACTGACCAAGCTACCGTAACTTTATCTTGCCTATTGGTGGATCAGATTTTAGTCAAATTAGATGCTTCTAAAAAAACATCCTCATGAGATATGGTTGGGTTATGAATTGAATGGTTATTTTCAAAAGGTGAAGATTGAAAACCTACCTAATTTTTGTTCTCACAGTAAGATGCATGGCCATGGGATTAATAAATGTTTTTGATTACATCCTAATCTTCAGATGGAGAAAGTCTCATCTAAAGCTTTACATGTGAATGATAATGAGGAACATTTGGCTTAAGCGGGGAAAGGAAATGTCTCTAATTCAAATGATATGTTGGTTCAAAATTCTTCTCATATAATTGAGAATCCTGTTTCTAAGGTCATGAAGGATTTAGATATGGTGGTTCATAATGGTTCTACTTCCATCCCGCAAGAAGTTTCTAATGTTATTCTTGAATATATTGCAGACCATGATCCTTTTGAGCAAAGGCTGGATAGTAGTTCACCTCCTATTAATGTTTATGAATCTGAAAAGATTACTTGTGTTTCTACTAACAATTTGACTGATATGGTTTTCACTATAGTTCCTAATATATCTGCTATTTTGGTCACTAATTCTTCTACTACTTTCATTCAAGAGAAAGATCAAGAGATTTTTTTGGATGGTGGTCTTGATAAAGGGAAATCGGTTGTGAGGGAGTTTTGTCCCTTAGAGAAAGAATTTTGGCAGAAACTTTTCTTGATGATAGTATTATTCAAATTGTAGTTGGGCCTCAAAATTCTTCTCAACCCGAGGTGTTCAAGTTTGTGAATAAAGTGTCCAACAATGTTAGTAATATAAAAGGTGATGTTTTTTTTGGTGAAGAGGTTTTACCTCCTTCTTGGGAGCACTCTAGTACGTTGAATGAAAGTAATTTTTCCTTGAATGAGCATTATCATAGTGATGTTTTTATGGATAATGATGATATGGATTTAATGGCCAAATGTTTTGCTAGAGACGATAATGATACTAGTTTTTCTAAAGGTCATGGTAAGAAAGGTAGGAATCCTAAAAATGTTATTTTACACTCTCCTCATCCTACCCGCTTGTATAATTCCCATTAATTAGTGTTTTTTATGTTTAATGCTATTATTTGGAATGTTAGGGGTATTGGTTGTTCTTCTTTTAAGGTGAGAATTAAGAAGTTATGCCTTATTTTTAATCTCTCTTCTTATCTTACTTGAACCTCTTATTTCTTCTGATAAGTTACGTAGTATTGCAAAATTTTTGTGTTTTAAAAAGGCCTTGTCCAATGTTGCTAATAAAATTTGGATCTTTTGGAAAGCATTTGTTCGTGTGGATGTCATTAGTGATTTTACTCAATTAACTCATTGTAATATTGAAAGTTCTAACATGCAATGTTTTGCTTCTTTTGTTTATATTGCTTCTTCACATTATATTAGAAAGATTTTATGGGACCAGATTATTCAATTTCATAATTTATATAATCTTCCCTAGCTTGTTGGGGGGAGATTTTAATACCAATGCTTGTCCATCTGAGCGTATAAGGGCTCTCTCCCTATTTATAATTCAATGGAGGACTTTAATAACATGATCATGGATTGTTACCTTATTGATATTGGTTGTTCTAGTGATAAGTTTTCCTGACATCGTGGGCATTTGTGGCAAAGATTAGATAGGGTTTTATTTAATGATTATTGGTTGATCTCTTTTGATTTTATGAATGTGGAGAAACTTAGTAGGACTCTTTCTGATCATTCTACGATTCTTATTAAAGTTAAATCTAATAGGAGGGATTTTCTTCGTCTTTTAGATTTCAAAACATGTGCCTTCTTCATGATTCCTTTATGAATATGGCTATGAATAATTGGCATCTCCTTTACATTCAGATAATTCTATTTTTGGTATGAGATGATTGTGGTTTAAATTGAAAAGACTCAAGTTTGTTTTAAATTTGTGAAATCATAATGTTTTTAAGAATATTTTTTCTAACATTTTAATTGTGAAAGATAAAGTGTCTTTTCAGGAGAATCAATGTCAATTAGTTCCTTCTGAGGATAACTGGTGTCTTTTGAAAGAAGCTAAAGAAGGCTTTTACAAATTGTAAGCTCAAGAGGAAAGTTTTTAGAAACAAAAAGCGGCGATTAAACATCTTGTTGAAAGGAATAGTAATACTAAGTATTTTCACGCCTTAGTTAGGAGGAAGTTCTCTATTAATTGCATTCACAAAATTAATAGCCTGATGGTTCCTTTTCTGAGGATAGGGTGGAAATTGTGAATCTTGTTGTGTTGCACTTTCAGAATCATATGAACAAAAATTTCATTCTTAATGTTTTTGATAATCCTAATATTATTCCTTCTTTTATTTCTCAAGATGATAATGTTTTACTGTCTAAATATCCCTCTTTGGAGGAAGTTAAAGATACTGTCATTATTATGAACAGTGAGTCAGTTGCTGGTCCTGATGGTTTCACAACTAAGTTTTTTCAAAAACTTGCATATCATTGGTAATGATATTTTCTCTTCCATTATTGATTTTTTTGAAGGTAATACTTTCCCTAAGTTTTTCACTACCACTTCTATTGTGCTTATTCCTAAGAGTAATTCTTGTTCTTCTTTGAATGATTTTAGGACCATTAGTTTGTTCTCCTTTTTTATAAAATTATCTCTAAAATTTTGATGAATTTTTTGTCTCTTCTTTTGCCTAAGATTGTTCCCCCTTTACAAATGGGTTTTGTTAAAGGGTGTTCTATTTCTGATAACATTATTTTGGCTCAAGAATTTTGCCAAGATTTGGATATTAAAACAAGAGGTGGGAACATAATTTTGAAACTTGACATTGCTAAGGCTTACGATAATATTAATTGAAAATTTCTTTATGAGATTTTGAAGTTTTTGGTTTTGGTTTTCAATCTTTTTGAATTAGTTAGTGGTCTGGCTTTCAATAAAAATAAGTGTGTCTTTATTACTGCTAATAAGGTTTCTCTGGAGCGTATTGGGCGCATTAAGATTTTAACTGGTTTCAATCATGCTTGCTTGTCTTTATAGTATCTTGGGGTTCCTTTTTGTAAGGATAGAAAGGTTTCTTCCTTCTTCGATGATTTATTTTTGGTTGTTCATAACAGAATCCTATTCTAGGATTCTAATTTTTTATTCTTTGGTGGTAGGTTAACTCTTATTAAAAGTGTTCTTTGTTCTATTCATGTTTACAATTTTAAACCTTTTTTCCCTCTCAACCTATTTGTAACAGGATTGAGAGGATTTTTAATAAGTTTTTTTGGAGAGAGGTTAGGTCCAATTTTAAAAAATTCATTGGTCTTCTTGGGACAATGATTGTGGCACATTGACTGAAAGGGCTTCGGGTTGTAAGACTCTGAAGGACCTAGCTTTTTCCTTCTCTTTTAAGCTACGGTATAATTTTTGTGCTAATTTGAGTCTTTGGGCTAAGTTTATGAATACTAAATATTGTGGTGCGAAGCATCCCACCTTGTGCTGTTATAATAAAGGTAACTCTAACGTGTGACTTCGGCTTTGCAAAGTGAAGTGGTTTGTTGAGCCGAGTATTTGTTTGGGGTCTCGGTTGGGGTAATATTTTTTTCTGGCAGGATCATTGGATGGGGGGGCAGGGGGGGGGGGGGGGGGGAATCTATTGACTCTATTTTGAACACTACTTCTATTGCTTTTGACAAAGTTCACTATTTTTTTAATGAGTATGGTTTGGACGTTGAAAAGCTTTCTACAGCTCTGCCTAATTTTATTATTCAGAAAGTTTTACTGATTCCTTTAAACTTTTATTATCTTGATGTTCAGATGTGTGCTTTATCTACTGATGGTAAATTTATATTAAATGAAGCTTGGCACTCTTTTCGTACTAAGCAGGAGGCCCCTAAGTTGTTTAATAAGATTTGACATAAAAGTATCCCATCTACGGTTTTCATTTTTGTTTGGTGTACCTTACATAAGTTTATTCCTACTGATGACAATTTGATTAAACATTGTTTTATCTTCCCTTCTAAATGTCAATGTTGTTATCATTTAGAAAATATGCATCATGTGTTTGTTTATAGACCTTGTGTTGTTAAAGTTTGGATGTACTTTGATGATATCTTGCATTTAAACTATTTTAATGCTAAGGCTTCGTTCTTATATGTTCTTAAGTCTTGGTTTGACAAGTCCAGAGGTCATATTAGTAACGTTATTACCTCTCTTATCCTTTGGTTTTTTATGGTTGGAAAGGAATAATTCCAGCTTTAACGAGGTTGTCAAAAACCATAATAGGAATTCAAAGAGTTAAAGATAAGCTAGTGGCCATGTTTTCTGCTAAAATTTTGATGCCTAAGAATTTTAATAATTCTTGTTTTGCTACGGTGGATTTGTGTATTACATTGGTGGGGGATGTTTCCACCAATGTCCCTAAGTTTATCTCTTAGATGAAGCCTCCGATGAATTTTATTAAACTTAATATGGAAGTTGTTAGAATTAGCACTAGGGTGGGTTGCGGTGGTATCATCAGAGATGCTAATGGCAAAGCCATTGTTGGCTTTGATGGTCCCTTTTACAATTGTGATGTGAATGAGGTTATTATCTATATGATTCTATATGGGTTGAAACTTTGTTTTTCTCTTGATATCAAAAACATTGTGCTTGAGTTTGGCTTTCATCACTATTATCAGGTTTCTTCTTTGAGCAAGGATATTAATTGTTCTTTGTGGTGTTTTACACGAGGATGTATATTAATCAATGGTTAAGTATATTCAATTGTACCTTTTTTATTATTAAGTTGGAAGGGAATGCTTGTGCTCTTGGTATTAGCAAGTGGGGTTGTGACATGGAATCTTTGGAGGATTTCATTATTCTTAACCTTCCTCTTCATATTGGAGGTCTATTAAATTTGGATGAGATTAGTTTTCCTTATGTCTTTCATTAATGTTGTTGGGGTTGGTTTTTGTTGGTTTTCTTTTGGTGGTTATGGGTTTCCTCCTTCCTATTGTATTGGTTGGTTCCTCATGGTGGGCTATTTACTAAGACTTTTGGTTTGGTTTTTGCTTCTACTTGTTGGGATTCTGATGGTCTATTCTGTGTTTGGTTGCTTTTCCCTTAGTTATCTTAGTTGGTTAACTTTTGGTCATGTGTTGGTATGAGGTGGAGGTTTAGTTGTTGCTTTGTTTTTCCTTTTATAGTTTCCTGGGAGCTTTTTAATGGCTTCAGTTTATTTAGTGTTGCTAACTGCTATTGGCTTACAATTCATTGGAAGGTGTTGCTGCAGTTTGCAGGGTGTTGTCTCGTGTATGGCTAAGTTGGCGCTTTTTAGTGGGTTGATCTTTCTATTTTGGTGGAGGATTTGTGTTTTAACTACTTTGATAAGTTCTGCTTTGCTATAGTGGTTTTGGTAGTTGCTTCTTGTATTGTTGTTATTATGATTATTTTCTTACAAGGCTGTTGTTTGGCCTTGGGTACTCTTTTGCCTGGGGGTATTTTGGGGAATTATTTTTCCTCCTCAACCATTGCTTCAGGCTTAGCCTTCCGACTTCTGTTTTCCTCCTTGGTGAGCAGGTTTGTATGGTACATTATTATTTGTGTTCTTCTTTCTGTGGTCGTTTGTATGAAGATAGGTATTGCTGGCTTGGTTGTTGTATTACTGGGAATCCTAGCTGGTAGGAATTTTGGAATTTTTTGTGTAAGATCATCTATTGTATTTTCCTTATATGTTTCTATTTTTTCTATGTCCCTTTCCTGTTATATCTTGTTTTGTAGTGTCCTTCTTTGCAGGTGAGTATATTGATCGTATCTCGAAAAGGAAGTTGGATTGGGTCATTGTTTTTTGTATCTCTAATCTTTTTATGGTGCCCATTCTTGTGCACTGTAGCATGTATCTAGGTTTCATTATTCTTTTTGTTAGTAGGGATCTCAAGCTCGTAGATTTTTTTTTCTTTTTATAGCTCTTTTGAGCAGTAGGGAGCTTGAGGGCCCTTTAAGGACCTTGTACTAATTTTTTTATATTAATGCGTAGGCCCCTCGGTGGGTTTCAACTAAAAAGAATGAATGAATGATTTCAAAAAAAATTTTTAAATCTATCTTGAGTTAAGCATGAAAGTGTATAACACCTAGTTTTATCTTCAAGTTGTTAAAGGTGGCATAGGTTAGGGGTTTTATAAAGATGTCTGTCAATTGATCTCTTGTAGCTATATGATGAAATTCTATATCTTACTTGGATACATAATCTCTTATGAAGTGGTGCTTAATCTATATGCTTTGTGAGTGAATGTTGAATTGGATTTTTTGATATATAAAAAGCATTAATGTTATCACACATAATTGGAATGGTTCCTATAAGTAGTCCAAAATCTAAGAGTTGTTGCTTTAGCCATAAGTCTTGATCAATACAGCTCCCTACTACTACATATTCTACCTCTGTTGTGGGAAGGGATACTAAGTTTTATTTTCTACTAGACCAGGAAACTAACGAATGTTCTACAAATTTGCAGGTTCTAAAAGTGCTTTTTCTATCTACCCTATATCCCGCAAAATTAGAATTTTAATATCATCTTATTTCAAATGAAGTGCTTGTTCTAGGATACTAGATTCCTAGGTTTGGAGTGACTTACAGGTATCTAAGAATTCTCTTAACAGCAGGCATGAAGGATTCTTTTGGATGAGCTTGAAATATAGCACACAGGAAAATACTAAACATAATATCCAATATGCTAGTAGTTAAGTAAAGATGTGATCCAATTATTCCCCTATACTTTTCTTGATCTATTTATTTTTCATTTAGGTCTTAGTCTAATTGATTAGTAAAGCTCGTGAGAGTGTTTATGGCCTTAGTATTATTCATTTCATATTATTAAAGGATTTCCTTGATGTACTTATGTTGGCTAAGGAAGGTTCCATCATTCATCTAAATTACACTAAATCCAAGAAAGTAGCTTAGCTCTCCCATCATACTCAACTCAATTCTTTATTCATTATTTTTGAAAATTCATCATATAGGTTTTTATTTGAGGATCCAAAAAAGTTGTCATCAATATAAATTTGGACAATGAGTAAGTCTTCTCTTTCTTTCTTAAGGAAGATGGTGGTATCCTCACTACCCTTAATAAAGCCTTTATTTAAAAGGAAAGTGCTCACCCTTTCATATGAAGCTCTAGGTGCTTACTTCAACCCATATAAGGCCTTCTTTAGTTTGAATGCATGGTTTGGGAATTGTAAATTTTTAAAACCTGAGGGTTACTCAACATAAACATCCTCCTTAATTACCCCATATAAGAAGGCACTCTTAACATCTATTTGATACAATTTAAACCCCTTTAATGCAAGTAAAGACTAACAATAACATAATGGCTTCTAGTCTAGCTATAGGGGCAAATCTATCCTCAAAATTTTTTCATTCGATATGGTTAGACCCCTTAGCTACTAGTCCCGCCTTATTCCTCACTACCATTCTAGAGTCATTTATCTTATTTTTGAAAAACCACTTTATTCTAAACATACTTTGATCCTTAAGTCTCTTGACTAGTTCCCACACATCATTTCTTACAAATTAATTTAGCTCTTTTTATATTACAAGGATCTAGAATTCATCAGCTAGGACTTGATCTATGTTTGTGAGTTCTACCATAGAGATAAAATTTAAATTACTAACTTTCTTCTTAATTCCATGCCTAGTATTAACACCTTTAGATGGGTCTGATGAAATAGGTTCTTTAGGATGACTAGAAGAATATCTCCATTCCCTAGAAAAAATTTCTTGAGTTTTTACTCTCTCATCTATAGTAATTTCCTCTACCCCTTAAATGACCTCCACTACTTTTTCTTCATGTTTAAATTTAGAGGTTCTATATGATTCATTAAATACCACATGAGTAGACTTTTCTACTATTTGGATCCTCTTATTAAAGATTCTATACGCCTTACCTGAAAGTGAACTGAAGGCACTTAAAAGTTTGTTAGGGATGTTAAGCCCTTGTGAACTAGTCCCAAGGCTAACCAAGAGAGGGTGTGAATTGGTATTTTAAAAAATCTTTCACAATCAAAACACAATCTTAAAATAAAAACTAAGATTCACCACAGAAATCAAAGTGTGAAAAATAAATGCAAAAATAATAAATGAAAGAACACACTAGATTTATAGTGTTTCGGTCAAACCTTGACCTACGTTCACTCCTCGAAGGCACCCTCCGAGTATTGCACTAAACTTAGTGTCTCTCATTTAGCCCCCACAGCTAGGGGAAGAAGCCCTTACAAAATCACTTACACCTTCCCCGGTGCGGCGGAGTAGCTGGGCCTTTTGACACCAAAGAGATCTTCTTCTTCGCAAAACTTCCCTCAAGATGAGCCTTGAATCCGATGATACTAAGGTGCAAGCTCGCCAGAGCAACCGTGTGGAACTCCCTCCACACTCACTTGAAACCCCCTCTAAGGATCTTCTCAATCTCTTAAACTCCACCTTTTCCTCTCTCCCTTCCAAGCTCTCTCTTTAAGTTTCCTTCAAAAGAACAAAGCTTTAATGGCTTCCAACGACATATATCAAGTACTTTGACAAAGCTTAAATAGAAGAGCTCCAAAAAGGCTCTTAAATGCACCAAACTGACATTATCGTCTAGGATGATCACCAGATCATCCCGTACAATATGCTTAAAAAGAGTGCTTCAGAGAACCCTAAAAACTCAATTTTGATGCCAAATATCATCCAAAAGGATCACAGGATCGTCCTGTACAATGTGTTTAAAAAGAGGGCTTTAAAAAACCCTAAAAACTCAATTTTGGGGCCCATAATTGTCTTGGATGAACGCAGGATCGTCTAGTACGATATGTAGAATTTGACCTGATAGTCTCGGATGATATTTGGATAGTCTAGGTCGATTAGTACAAAAATGTACAAATCGTCCAAGATGATATTGTGGATTATCCATGACGATTAGAAGAAAAATTATGGTGTTTCAGCTTAGACGATTTAGGAAAATCAAGATGTTAGTAAACATCGTCCTGTACAATATACAGATCGTCCAGGCCGATCAGATTGAAAAATTTAACCATAATTAATCCTCTAATCATAGGTTCAATTTAGGCATGATTTATATTGATTGTCCTGGACGATCAAGATTGTCCAGGACGATTAGAACAAAAATTAAATCTTAAAATCTTGCCTAAATTAGCATTGGCAGCTATTTTGCAAGATAATAAAGTAACGTCCTGGATGATCCAAAATCATCCAGTACGATTAGTTCAAAATTTGATCTTATTGATTTGAATAGATCTCACTCCCTTGACTGTGTGTGTGCATGGTCACTAAGCAAGCATACACCCTTACAAAACTTGACTCAAGAAATCAAAATTACATCAATGAATATTACAGACCCTTTTACAACATAACATTATTCAACCCAATCTTGAGCTTTGATTCTTTGTTTGATGTTGCATGGTATTCCTGAAATATTAGTAAACACACAAACAAACTGTATTACAAATACAAGTAGAAAACAGAAAGTGAGTCATAATATTTGTTATAAAAAAAACATAAACTCATAAACTTGAGTTATAACATTACCTATAGATAAGTAACCTAAGAAGACATCTTCATCAGACTTGGGGTCAAATTTTTTTCAGGTTGAATTTCCATTAATTAAGATGAAGCAACTATAGCCAAAGATATGAAATTGATAAAGGTTCGGTATCCTACAATTAAAAAGTTCATAGGGTGCCATATTAAGTTTGGATCTACCATTCACCCTATTTAAAACATAATAAGCAGTATTCACAACTTTTGCCCAAAAATACTTAAGAAGTGAATACTTGGCTAGCATTGCCCTAGAAACTTTTACCAAGGTTATGTTTTTCCTTTCAACTATTCCATTCTAGTTGGGGGAGGGGTTCTAAGGGAAAAATATATATTATATTCCTATCTCTTGACAGAAGGATTCAAACTTTTCATTTTCAAACTCTCCACCACAATCATTATGATTTGCTGAGATTTCACATCCTAATTTTCTTTGAATATAGGTGACGAAAGTTCTAAATTTCTCAAATGTCTCACTCTTATGTGCTAGAAATCTAACCTAAGTAAATCTATAATAGTCATCCACTATTACAAATCCACATGCCTTTCATCTTAGGCTGGCTATACTAAAAAGTGTAAATAGGTCCATGTTAAGGATTTCTTATGGCCAAAAGATATTAATGTCTTTGATCGAATGAAATGAAGGCCATATTTTCTTTCCTGGTCGGTAGCAAAATACATAGGTGGTCCTTAGTGAAATTTAGCTTAGGTATGCCTCTAACTAGTTTTTTCTGGGTGATATTCTTAAGAGTCTTTATGCTCTCATGACATATTCTCTTATGTCATAGACCAAGATTCATCAATTATAATTTTAAGCTTAATAAGTTTGAATATTCAATGCGGTTTAAGCCTAATATGTAAACATTATTCATTCATTTTTCTTCTAATATAAGTTTTCCATCTGAGCTAATCATGTATTTGTTAAAAAGAAATTTAATATAAAAGCCTTTATCACATGTTGACTAATACTCAATAAATTATATTTTAAATGATCAATTAATAAGATATTTTCAATAAAAAAGTTTTTAGAGTTGCCAATTATATGTGAGCCCACCACTTTCCTACTAGTGTTGTCTTCTAATGTCACCTTGCCTCATGACTTATCCTCTAGTGTGATAAACTACTTCATATCACCAGTCTTGTACTTCGAGCATCCACTGTCTAAGTACCACATGCTCTCACTAGGGCTTTTATGAGAGCAACCCTATATAGTCATTTAGTGGTTAGATTTAGGAACCCAAGTGTATTTGGAGAAAGATTAATTTTCTGAACTAATCATACTAGACGATTTATATTGTACTGGATAATAAGTTAAAATGAAAATTCATTAATTTAAGGCACCCTATTAATTTAGATTGGTTAACTAATCATAATGGATGATTCATATCATATAGGATGACCAGTTATGATAACAAAAAATAGTCATCAATCCCAATTTAGGCAATATTTTAATATTTAAACTTTGTTCTAATTCACAGGTATGATATACATCATACTAGATGATTTATGTCAGTCATCCTAAATTGATCCTGTGATTTGAGAACTAATTATGGTATGATTACTTTATTAGATCATACAATATAAGTGGCCACGATAATCTAGATGACCCGAGAGATACATGGGATGATACATGATCATTTCAAATTACCCAAGTTGAGAACCATGAGTTTTCTTCTAATAGTACAGGGAGATTGTACAGGATGACCCGAGAAATGTATGGGATGATATTTAAATCGTCACCCATCATCGCCTGTCACATTGGATGACCAGTACATTATCATAAGCTAATCATACAAGATATCATAGAATCATACTAGATGATTGGTATAAATACTTAAAATAATTGTATAGGATAATGTTGTTCATACTGTCTCCAATGGCTATTTTGTACTAATCATGCAGGACATCTCATGATTGTACTAGATAATCTTTGACTATAAATTAAAAATTAGGGCTTCTTTTTTATGCTCTCTATTTAAACCCTCATATTGTCTTGAGAATATATCTTTTGATGTCGTATTATTTTTAGAGAGAGCTTAGAGGAAGAGAAGAATGAAAGTGCTCTGATGGCACTAGAAAGTTCGTTAGGGATGTTAAGCCCTTATATACTGGCCCAAGGCTAACAAAGAAAGAGGTGAATTGGATAACTTTAAAACCAAAGATAAAGCTCAAACCAAAATCACCACAGAAATCAAAGTGCGGAAGAAAATACTGCGGAAGCAATAATAAGAAAAGAACACACTAGATTTATAGTGTTTCGGTCAAACCTTGACCTACGTCACTCCTCGAAGGCACCCTCTGAGTATTGCACTAAACTTAGTGTCTCTCATTTAGCCCCCATAGCTAGGGGAAGAAGCCCTTACAAAATCACTTACACCTTCCCCGGTGCGGCGGAGTAGCTGGGCCTTTTGACACCAAAGAGATCTTCTTCATTGCAAAGCTTCACTCAAGATGAGCATTGAATCCGATGATACTAAGGTGCAAGTTCGCTAGAGCAACCATGTGGAACTCCCTCCACACTCACTTGAAACCCCCTCTAAGGATCTTCTCCATCTCTTGAACTCCACCCTTTCCTCTCTCCCTTCCAAGCTCTCTCTTCAAGTCTCCCCCACAAGAACGAAGCTACAATGGCTGCCAAAGATACTTACAAAGTGCCTTATCATAGCTTAAATAGAAGAGCTAAAAACGAGCTCATTAATGCAAGTTGCCGACATTATCTTCCAGGATGATATACATATCGTCCTAGTTGAATAGTTCAAATATGAGGAAAATTGTCCTGAATATCATCCTGAAATGAAGCTAGACGATGTCTAATCATCCCAGACGATCTTGCGATCGGCCCGGACGAAATCACCATTAATTGATTTCCAAAATTGCAGAGAAATTTTGGAAAAATTATCCTGGATCGTCCTGACCGATATTTTATTTTATAGTCTAGGCCGATCCACCGGGCCGATATCCAAAAATAAGATTTTCCTAAGTAGATATGGCGGCAGATTCTTTTTGAATTGAGCCTATCGTCCTGGCCGATACAAAATCGTCTAGGGCGATGTGTTTTGCATAATGACGGCTACTTTAATGAGCATGCCCTAATTAGGGTTTCTACTTTTGAACAGATCGTCCCAGCCGATATAAATATCATCCAGGACGATGTTATCAAAAATAGTAAACTCTAGGGATAAGTTAGAAAGTCTTATATGTTACAAAGCATCAGGAGCCACAACAAATACAATAGACTCAAGAAAGGAAAAAGTGTACAAACTGACTCAGACATAGTCTACCCAATCTTGAGTTGATTCCAAATTGCAGTCCGATCGTGTGGACCTGAAATGTTAGTAGAAAGCAGTCATAGAGAAAAAGAATGTTTGCTATCATCAAAATCATAAGCCATAGATCCGTAACAAAGAAGAGCATGGGAGAGAAGAAAGTATGAGATTCTTGTGAGGAAAAGTTTTGTGGGATTCACAAAGGTAACTCCAAATAAGGTTTCCGCTGTCTTCTTTAAGCAACTTTTTTTATTCCTTGGTGGTTTTGGAAAGAAATTTTTAGCATTAGATTCAGGTGCCTACTCCAAGAGGGAGTAAAATAATTCAAGTTCTTTGCCTACTTGAGGAGGGAGTAAAAGGATTCAGGTTTTCTTCCTTCACCAGGATGGTAAAAAATTCAGGGTACTCCACCTCACCGGGTCAGTGGAAGATATTTTTGTAAGGGCATCACCACCTTGCTATGGGGCTAAAGGAGAGTCACTAAAAGGTTTAGTGCAATACTCGAAGGAGGCCTCCGAGAAGTGGACAAACATTAGATTTGACCTAACCACTATAAAATCTGGTGTGTTCATTCTTTTACTTTTCTACATTTTTATTTTTGCTTTCATTTGTGATTTTAGTATGTTGAAATTTTTCATTATTATGAACTTAATGTTCTTCCGCATAATTGGATAATCTTTTTTTCTTAATATTTAAAAAAATATAAAAAGGTTTTTTTTGCTTTAAATAATTCTTAAAATAACCAATTCACCCCCCTCTATTAATTAGCCTCGAGCTTATTCTTAAAGGTTTAACAACCTTTATGAACATTTATATGAAACATGAATAGTTTTAGAAATAATAAGTAATTCTTTATAGGAAAGTTGGCATACCTCATCTTCATATGATTGATGAAGAGTTTCATTTTTCATAAGGCACAGGATTGTTACCTCCTCCTCTACTTCTGCTTTTGATGATTTTGAATTAGAGTCGGCCAAAAAAGCTTTATACATCTTTTGATTTCTCCACTTAAACTTCGGCCACTCTTCACCCTTCTCCTTAATAGGGTGAGTCTTTGGGTTGGGGTAGTTAGCTCGGAGGTGACCTTGTTTACTGCACTCAAACTAAATTGCGTCTAAAGTAGCTTTTATAGCTTTATTATTTTTACTATTGCTCTAATTATACTTATGGCATATTTATTTTCTTTTGAAGAAACTCTTAAATTATCAATTCATTAACGTGATTTCATCATCCTCCTCCAGTATAAAACTATCACTATCTGAATTATTTGCTTTTAATGCAGCAATTCTCTCCTTCTTCTTCTCTTTTGCATCACTTTGCCTTTGAATCACTCCTTACTCATAGCAAATAAGTGACACAAGTAATTTATCAATGGAATAAACATTCAAGTCTTTAGATTCAGTAATTGTAGTTATCTTGTCATTATAAGAAATAGGCAACAACATAAATCTTAGTAACTTTTTTAATGTTTGATAGTTCTGTACTTAGTGCATGTAGGATGTCACTATCTAGGTGAACCTAGTGTACATTTCAAATACTGTCTCACTAGATTTCAGGCAAAAGATTTCACATTCATGCAGTAGAATATCTAGCATAGACTATTTAACTTTACTAGTTAGCTCAAAAGTGATACATAACCTATCTCAAATCTCCTTTTCCGTAGTGCACGTAGAAACTCACATATAGTCTTTAGATTTTAAAGCATAAAAGAAATAATTCAAACATTTAGCATTTAGCTGTGTGAATTCCTTATACTCATTGCTCCATTCATTAAAAGGAATATTAGTCTTGACACTATTAACTACAAATAATGGAAGTGAATAATCAGTTTGAATCATATGTTAAATTCTATAGTCAATGGATTGTAAAAATGTAGACATGTGTATTTTCCAGAAATAAAAAATATATATTTTCAAATAGTTATGAAAATGTTATAGAACAACCCTCCATAAAAACTTGCTCCAATACCACATAAATTTTTTTGAAGGTCATAAAACTTTAAAGAACTAACCTGAGGCTTACCAAGAGAGGAGTGAATTAGTAACTTTAAAAATTTTCTTACTTTAAAATAATAATTATAATATTTTTGAAATAATTTTCAAAAATTAAAAATTTTGAATTATAATTGATTGCGAAAGCAAGTAAGTTTATCAAAAATATTAATTTTACTACAATGATATTTTGTTCTACAAAACAAAGAAATAATCACTAAATTTTTCTTATAAATTATAATAGAAATAAAAATATATATATAAAAAAGTGAAAAAAGGGAAAATTACACCAAATATTTTTATAGTGGTTCAGTCAACCTTGATCTACGTCCACTCCCCAGAGTCCTCCGTGTTAAAGATAGTTGCAACTTAGTTTTTCGAATGTTGATATTCTTGCAACATGTATGTTTTTTATTATTCCCAAATATTATTATTTTGATTAAAATTTCTCCTAAAATATTTTGGAAGTAATATTTTGTCATTTGTGTGTACTAAACTTTTAGGAAAATCATATTCTAGACTGTTGAAGACTTCAAATCAGATCAGATTAGGGTTTATTATAAATTAAGTCTGTATTTTTTTATTTTATTGAGTATGAGATAGTGTGATTGTAATTGAGTAATTGTGCAAACACACACTAGGAGAGTATTTAAAATTGTAATTTTTTAAAACTAATCATACTGTATGAATTCACTTCGTGCGGGATGATATGTTCAATTATTTTCCCCTTCAAGCAAACAAATGAAAAGCAAGAAGAAAATTATTCTAATTACGGATCATACTGTACGAATCTTGCTTCAATGTATGCCATCCAGGATATAAAAATGTGAGGTCCCTTTTTGTCCCAACAAATTCAAAGTATTTCTAAATTGTTTGTACCGTACGATGTCATCATCATACATACGCAATCCAGAGTATTACTTGGGCAAGTTCTTTTTCATCTAGATGAACTTGAGAATTTTCTTAATGGATCGTACCGCATAATGTCGTCATCATATGTATGCCATCCAGAGTATAAATTGGATGGGTCTCTTTTCATCTAGACAAACTCTAAAATTTTTGAGCTGATCATACCATACGATGTTGTTATCGTACGTATGCCATCAAGAGTACAAAATGTGGGGCTCATCTTGATGAAAATGAAATATGTTCTAATCGTTCATACAGTACGAATCAAATTTGTAGTGGATGATCATCGTGTATGAAGTCTTTTCATATGGATTTATAAAAGGTTCATACATAATAGATTTTGAACTATTTATACGTACGAATATATGATCATACTGAATGATCGTAAACTCTCAAAATTAAAAATTTCAATTTATTAGATGGTTTTTCATATCTTTCATATAAAAGGTCCTTTAAAAATGATGTGAAAAGAACTATTCTTCGTGATTTTTCAAGGGCAAGTGAAAGAGAGAGTGTGAGAGAGTATTTGAGAGAGATTTCTTATAAGTGGAGTGTGAAGGGTTCACAAGATTACTCAAAGGTAAGGATCTATTTGTATTTTTTAGTGATCACTCTTCCTTTATTTTTTTCTTATTGCTTGTGAGAAGATCTTCGAGAGAAGATCTGGTACTCTACCAACAATTAAAGAGTGTGAACAGATAATAGTTCTCTGATGACACTTGGAGAGTGTAAACAGATGATGGTTCTCTGCCAACACTTGGTGAGTGTGAACAGATGACGGTTCTTTGTCGACACTTGAAGAGTGTGAACAGACGACGGTTCTCTACTAACACTTGGAGAGTGTGAATAAATGATGGTTCTCTACCGACACTTGGAGAGTGTGAAAGGATGACGGTTCTATACCGCACCAGGGATTGGTTAAAAAGAGGATTTTTAAAGGCTTCTTTGCCTTGCTGTAGGGGCAAAAGGAGAGACTTTGATAACAGTGTAATACCTAACTAGGAGTCTTTAGAGAGTGGATATAAGTTATATTTTGATTGAACCACTATAAACCTTTGTATGTTTTAAATTTTCGCATTTATTTTCTACAATTTAATTACTATGGTTGAAAAGCTTATTTTTAAATGAAAAATCAAATTGCTAATTTTTTTTATAAAAATCAAGTTTTTTATTTAAAAATCCAAGAGCATTTTTTAAAATTACCAATTCATCCCCCCCCCCCCTCTTGGTTTGCCTTGGGATAATAGCTTAGGTTTAACAACCTATAAAGAATCAACAAGTGGTATCAGAGCTTTATTTCAAAAGTATATGTTCAGACTAATTTTTGAAAAATGAGAATAGATACTGTTGGAAATTGAAACACACCTGAAGGGTATTCAATCACTAGACCTCCATTATTTGATAATATCCCTTTCAATTTTTAGAAAACTTGCATATCTACATTTCTATATTCACTTGATTATCGCATGTGGAGTTTAGTTCTAGAAGGGTATACTAGGCCAATTAGATTAGTTGATGGCATTAGAGTTGAAACACCCTTTGCTGACTGGACTATAGAAGAATAATTTAGCACAACTAAATGCAAAATGTTTAAATAGTTTCTTTTATGTACTTAAGTCAGAAGATTAAATGCGGTTTTCTATTTATAAAAGTGGAAAGGTCATTTTGGATAGGCTTTGTATTACTTACGAATGGACTAATGAAGTAAAGCAATCTAGATTAAATATCTTATTACATAACTATGAATTATTTTATGTGAAATCTAATGAATCCATTTCTGAAATATAAACAAGATTTACTCAAATAGACACTTCTTTGCATGCATTAGGTAGGAAAGTAATGAATGTTAAAATGGTCAATAAAATTCTTCATTGTTTACCTACTAATTATGATGCTAAAATAACTGTGATTATAGAGTCTAAGGATTTAAATATTTACTCTATTGATAATATTCTTGGATCACTAATTGCTTACGAGCAAGGAGTGAGTCAAAGGAAGATTGATGCAGGAGAACATAGAAAGGAGAAGAACATAGCACTGAAAGTGGATAATTCAGAGAGTGATTAATCACTACCTAAGGATGAGGATAACATTATCTTAATAATAAGGCAATTCAGGAATTTTCTTAAAATGAATTAGAGGAGACGCCAATAGTGGAACAAAGGTAGCTTCCATAAAAATCTTAAGTTTCTAATGATGTGATTTTCTAAGAATGTAGGAAATCTAGACATATAAAATTAGAATGCACAAATCTAAAATCCTCTCCTAGCAAGGAGAAGGTAGAGGAGAAAGCAAGTGTGAAGAAGGCCCATAAGAGATTTCAGAGAGCTTTTTGAGTGGACTCAGCTTTGGATTCATCAAAAATAGGAAAGGAGGAGGAAGTCACCAACCTGTGTTCAATGGCCAATAATCTTGATCAGTCAGATCAAGAAGAGGTATGTGACTTAACCTATGATAAATTTTTATAATTTTCTGAAATAATACATGGTGCATATAGAAAACATAAGAAATGCATGCTAGACTGAACCTAGAATTACAAGAGTTGCAAAAAGAGCATGACATCCTTAGGAAAGATCACGCACTGATAGATAACAACCATAAGAGCTTACTTGATGAATTCAATGATTTGGATAAAAAGAATGATATTTTAAAATCAACATATACTAAATTGGAAATAGAATTTAAGGATTTTGATGATGAATCTTATAGTAGAGAGCACTATTTGAAATTTGATAAGAATATATTATAAGATGTAAAGACATTTCTTAAATTTAAAGTGAAAGCTCTTAAAGGAAATAGGATTCCCCCCAACACTTAAAGATTTTATTAATCTTATTTTGAGGTCAAAGATTTTGAAACCTAGGAAGAGTCATATTCATTATCGGAGATTGAAAACCCTTTTTATGGAGTTAAATGTTTTACATGTGGGATGATTTGATATATATCACACACTTATACTTTCATAGAAAAAGTTATTTAGTGTTGAGACTAAAGATGCATAAATCAAGGCATATCATACATGCATCTAGTTTTAATTTGCTAAAAGGAGAACCCAAACTTGTTTGGGTTCTGAAGTCTAACATTTAATTGTTTTATATGTACGCTCTCATACAAGGCCTCATCAGAGCATTTGGCACCTAGACAGTGAATTCTTGAAGTATATGACTAGAGTCACTACACAATTTATATCACTGGAAGCCAGGAATGGAGGCAAGGTTGCACTGGGATATAGCACCACATAGAATGTGGTTGGCACTGGTATAATCAAAAACTTGAAAAAAATTTTCATAGAGAATGTATTACTTGTTGAAGGCTTAAAGAAAAATTTGTTAAGTGTTATCCAACTATATGACAAAGGGTATGTGTAAAAGTTTTTCCCACTAGCTGCATATTAAGCCTAAATGAAAATATTGTATTACATGAAATTTGGGTAAATAATATTTATATGCTAAATTTGAATTTTATTAAAACTCCTAATGCTTTTTTTTTAAAACTATTTTTGATGAATCATGGTTATGGCATAGGAGACTCTATCACACTAGCATGAAAAACCTTAGAAAATTTTACCTAAAAGGGTCTGCTTAGAGGTATACCAAAACTATACTTTACCAAGGATCACATATATGATGCATGTCAACTAGGAAAATAGATGAAGTCCTCATTTCATTCCAATAAGGATCTTAGAACTAGTAATTATTGGAGATTATACATATGAATCAATTTGGAACAGTTAGCATGGTAAGTCTAAGAGGGAAGGTATACATATTTGTGATAGTTAATGATTTCTTGAGATTCACAATTTATTTCATAAAAGTGAATCATTTAAGGAGTTTAGAGACTTTTGACTTAGATTTATAGGAAACTAGGATGTGAAATTTTAACTATTCAAAGTGATTATGGAGGTGAATTCTAAAATGAAAGATTTAAGGATTTTTGTAAGGAGAAAGGAATTGATCATAATTTTTCTGGACCTAGGACCCCTCAGTAGAATGGGGTAGTTGAAAGAAAGAATGTAACATTAATTGAAGCTATTAGAGCCATGTTGGATGAGTATTCATTTCCTAAATATTTTTGGGCTAAAATAGTTAGTACTGCATGTTATGTTCTAAATAGGGTAAACATTATATTGAAATTGAATAAAACCTCCTATGAACTTCTTAAGGGAAGAAAACCTAATTTGTCACACTTATATGTTTTTGGATGTAATGTGTTCATACATAATAATGAAAAATCTTCCTTAGGAAAATTTGATCAAAAATCAAATGAAGTAATTTTTCTTGGATATTCTAGTGTTGGAATATTGTATATAATATTTAGCAAAAGAACTTTATTAGTTGAGGAGATCACACATGTTGTATTCGATGAATCTAATATTTTAGAAGAGCCATGTTTGGAAGATGATGATATAGAAAATAACTTCCAAAAGATTAAGAAGATTGGTTTGGAAGAAAACTTAGAGAAAGAAAACCCTTTGCCTAGAATATTGAATTTTTTTAAAACCCACCCTAAGAATTTGATTTTAGATGAACCAAGTTAGGGTGTTAGGACTAGTTGTGGACTTAGCAAAGAAGTTAATAATTCTTTCTTTATTTCAACAATAAAACCCACAAATATAAATTAAGCACTTTCAGATGAATTTTTGATTTTGGCAATGCAAGAAGAATTAAATCAATTTGTTAGGAATGATGTTTGGGAATTACTTGTAATGCCAAAGGATCTAAGTATTGTTGGAACTAAGTGGTATTTAAAAATAAAATGAATGACTCAAGATTTGTTAGAAATAAGGCTAGATTGGTGGCTAAGCGGTATAATCAAATTGAAGAGGTTTATTTTGAGGAGATTTTTTCCCCTGTAGTAAAACTTGAAGCAATTAGGGGTTTGTTAGCCTTTGCTTATTTTAGATGATTTAAATTATATCAAATCGATGTTAAAAGTGTCTTTTTGAATGGGGTGATTTAAGAGGATGTTTATGTTGAACAACCTCTAGGTTTTAAAAATTCAAAATTCCTTAATCATATTTTTAAATTAAAAAAGGCATTATACGGATTAAAATAGGCACCTAGGACTTGATATGAGAGGTAAAGCACTTTCCTATTAGAGATATATTTTAAAAAAGGAATTGTGGACACCACTCTCTCTTTAAAGACAATTGGAGATGATATACTCATTGTTCAGATTTATGTTAATGATATCATTTTTGGATCTACTAATAAAAATATTTGTGATAATTATTCCAAAATAATGAGTAGTGAATTTGAGAAGAGCTTAATGAGAGATCTTAGTTATTTTCTTTATTTTAACATTAAGCAAATTGAGGAGGGAAAATTTCTTAGTCAGTTAAAGTATGTTGAGAATAATCTCAAGAAGTATAAAATGGATAATGCTTAACTAGTTAGTATACCTATGAGTTTCTCAGTTAAGTTGGATAAGGACCCAAAGGGAAAATCTATTTATCAAAAGAAATTTAAAGGAATTATTAGATCTTTGCTTTATTTGATAGCTAGCAGACCAGATATTATGTTTAGTGTTAGTTTATGTGCTAGATTTCAATCAGATCCAAAAGAATCACATTTGACAGCAGTAAAAATAATTTTGATATATCTTTTGGGAACTTAGAACTTAGGATTTTGGTAACCTAAGTACAACTCTTCATTTAAAATTATTGGATATTCATATTTAAACTTTACAGGTTGTAGGATTGATCGAAAGAGTACATATGAAACTTATCAATTTAAAGGAAATTTTTTAGTTTCTTGGTCCAGTAGAAAATAGAATTCTGAAGCTCAATCTATTACTGAAGTTGAATACATTGCTTTAAGAAGTTGTGTGGAACATGTTCTTTGGTTGAAATAATAATTGATTGATTTAGGATTTATAATAGGCACTATACCAATTTATTATGATAACACTAGTGTGATTTGAATTTCAAAGAATCATATTCAACATTCTAGAACCAAATATACAGATATAAGACATCATTTCATTAGGGATCATGTATCAAAAATAGAAATTGAATTAAATCATATTTCAACAGAAAATCAACTTGCAGACATTTTTACAAAACCACTAGCCTTTGATACTTTTAGTACATTAAGGACAAGGCTAGGTGTGATTGATCTTAATGCTTAGATAAGTTTTTCTGCAAAGTTGATATTATTGTTATGTGTATCTTCTATTTTAGTTTTCTAATGTTTTTGTTAGTGTGTGCGTTTTGTGATTTTGATTTTATTTTTTGAGTTTTGTTTGTTTTGGACATGTATCATGTATCAAAAGTTCTATTTATGATATTTCGTGTTGAAATTTTCAGTGTTGTATTTGTACTATAAAATATTATTTTTGTACTTTTTGAATTATGTAGCATGTATGTTGTTTTAGAGGTGATTGCACAAATATTTAGATTTTCTCATATATATATATATATATATATATATAATATTGTACAATTCATCATCATCCCGTACGATCTGTATACTTTTGACTGTAAGCATGTAAACGATTATCTGGAAGAATCAGTTATTATAACTGATCATACATACAAAATTTTATTTCATACATAAGAACCACATGTCATTTTCTATGGGGTACGAACCAATCGTCATTAAAATGAACTTAAATAATTGATTATCTCAGACAAACACCCATTTGTATATACGATTGAATGGTCAAAAAGCCTGTATGAAAAGATGCTTCATAAATTGTGTGATTACAAAAAGTCATTTTATTTTGGATATTATCATTCATCCATACAAAACTTTTTTTGTCTTGTATGATCCCAAGATCGTATGTAAAAATCCATTTTTGTACAATACAAATGGTCATTTTTGTTTAAATAAAAGGGCTATAGAATTCATTTTTATTCAATCAAACATCCTCCTTGAATCCTTCTCAATCTAGGAATGGCATGTTCTAGCAAGCGTGGTAGAGTTTCTAAGGGATCATCTTCCAGGAGTGGGGATGACAACTTTCTATCTAGAAGTAATGAGGATTCCTTCTTCAGGTTTATAGCTTCTAAAATCACTCCCTAAACTACTGATTCAAGATGATATCCACTTTCAAGTAATGCCTCTCTTTGCCTCAACGCAATTTGCCTTCATTTTGACTTTGATCCCTGCTTATCATAAAGATACCTTTCACTACTTCTTAGCAAATATGAGTTTTAGTGAGGATGAGAGTAGGATCAAATCATATATCTAAAAGAAATGGGTAGAAATTACTAAAGAAGATCTTAGAACATTTCTGTGCCTAAGGACTCAAGGGACTAGAGGACACACTATGAATTTGACTATAATTGTTCTGAAATAAACAAAACTCTTAGAGGGGTTACTCAAGTTGGCCACTTGGCTAAATTTTATACTTTAAATCAAAATGCCAGGATAAACTAGCATGTTTTAAGAACCTCAATAATTTGTAAAGCTGGTGATCGCATAAATATAACTCTTCTTTTGTCCATTGTAACCTATTTAATCATGACTGGATAACCAATTGATGAAGCCCAACTTATTCTAGATTACATTTATAACCTTTCTGAGATTGGGTTTCCTTCTCATAGGAGGAAGAAAAATATTGCTCTAGGATACTTAGTGACCTATATCTTAGAAAAAAAGTATAACATTGTTCATCCTGAGATTCCCACTGAAATGCCAATATACTTCATTGATGACTCTTTTCAATCACTTTTTGAGAGAAATGATAATTCTAGTAAAGATTCTAAGGGAGAAGGGGGAGCACCTGCACTTGCTCAGGGACCTGACTTTCAGGAGATGGTCCAGCATTTTGATCGGATGGAGAGTCACTTTGATCAACATTTTGATCAGATTCAGACTCACTTAAACCAGTAGGAAGCATAGTACCAATAAGACATGGGGTAGATCCGAGGTTAGTTTTACTTGGTGAACACAAATATAGCTATGATAATAGCTATTTTTCAATCTTCAACCAGCCTCCTCCTACGACCAAGGACCTTCATAGTTTTAGTTATATTTCTTTATAGTTATCGTTGCCAGTTCTTTCTAGATGTGATAAATATCAGTGTTGTCTTTATGTTGTACTTATCTTTATTTAATTTTAAGTTGATGTTGTGCTATTTTAATGTTATGATGGTTAATATCACTAGCCTTAATGTATCCAATCCTTATTTGATATCAATAAAAAAAAATGTGTCTTATTTTGATTAGTTGTTTTTTATCCTTGTTTGAAATTTGAGTTTGTCTATATGATAATCCTTTTTTTAATTGATCTAATAGTGTTATAAATTAACTTGCATTACAAAATTAATTTCATTATGAAATCTAACTTTTCAAAAATTTAAGTTAACTTATAACTCAATCAAGTTTTTTTTTAAGAGATGCTTATAGCATTAAACATTAAAAGCTATTACAAAATATAAAGCAAAAAACAAAGTAAGCCATTCGAAACTTTCATAATGGATATGAGATCTACTACTTCCCCTTTTTAAATCCATTGGGGTAATGGGGATACCAAATATTTAAACAACCTAGAAGGCTAGATAGTATCCCAAAGTTCCCAAAAGATAAAAATGAAAAATAGTAAGAATCTCATAAAACATTACAATAATTCCAAAAAAGCAAACAAGAACTAGAAAAAAAAAAAATAAAAAAAAATACATAAATCTGAAAAGTTAGAACTATAAACAACTATAAAAAAAATGATCCTAATGAAGCTTCAATTCCATCCTTTGCAATAAAAGTTCCCCCATCACGCTTCAACATCTTCTTTCCTAATTCAGCCAAAAGAAGATCTTTTATGCAATGTATAAACAAATCTTCATAAATAAAATTGCCATCTTCTTCATACAAGAAGATCACTATAAAGAAAACTGCATCATTGAATTCATAAAAGATGCAACCCTCTTTTTCCATAACCACATTCTTGAAACAAAACAAAGCTTTCCTCACAAAAGCTCCTTCCACTTACCATTCCAAATTAACCATCATCTAGAGACAATATGGAAACTTTCACCCTCCAAAGGCTTCAAATAAATTTTCCTTTTTCTTGGACAATCTTCAAAAGGTCCTAAGAATTTAAGTTGATTAGTGCTTTTTAGTTTAACACTACCCAACTTTAAATCCTTATTGTTATCAATAAGAATTGAAAAATTTAAAGTTAACTTGGAAAAATTTAGCATAGGAGATTAAACTAATTCCTGAGATCCCATTCAAGAAATACTGATATTTCACAGTTCTGATTCCTCCACCACCACCTTAGGATATGAAACAGAAGGCTCCAATAAGTTGAAATTCGGTTTAGAATTGTTCAGTAAATTTCCATTAGAACCATCAATAAGCACTGCTTCAACTAGTGGTTCTTTGAACTAAACTGAATCAACATTCAGTTTGTCCTGAGGACTAACCAAAGCTATGTTTTTTCCAACCAAAACAAATTTCTGGATATCAAATATCCTGTCATTTTCCCCAATAGCAACAAAATCATGTTATATAATTAAAGATATCATGAAATTTGAATCCATATTCATGTCAGCAATTTTAGATTTAGGAATATCCACTGATCTGTCTTTAGCCAAACTAGGTTTTAATGCACTAAAATTGTTAACCGCTTGAGGAATAACACTTGAATCAGGAAGCTTCAAAGAATCCAGCTTCTTACCAAATTTCCTAAATTTTATACTATTTTTTTTAACTTTCCATTCATCCATGGACTATACAACGATTCTAGATTCCCAATTTTTTTTTCCAATATTTTCTTAGTCATAGAAGCAATCCCATTATTCTTTATATCCTTTAGGCCTTTACCATTGCCAACATTTTTGATTTCATAGCACTCTCCAAGTACATGGCCTATCTTACCACATTTAAAACAAAAGGAATAAATCTTTTCATATTCCACTTTCTGAAAGAATTTTTCGTATCTTCCTTCAATCTAAACTCCATGAGATAATTTAGAGTCTAGATTAACTCAAATGCAGGCTCTTGCAAATTCATGCCTCCCCCATTTAAACAAGTTTCCATCTAAAAACAAAGGCATCCCTATCTTAGAGACTATTTTAGTAACATTCACCTCATCCCAATAATGAAGAGGAAATTGAGGTAAGCGAATCCAAATTGGAGAAGATAGTCCTTTCAAAGAAACTGGAGAAAAATGATGTGTCCATTTATCAATACCTTTTATATGTCCTCCCATATACCAAGGTCCTCCACTTATCACCTCCTCCATAGCTTGAGGGGAATGGAAAGAGCATAATATCCAAACAAGACCCAATGAAGTAATATGAAAACTCCCAAATTTACTACATTGATGCCTTAATTCAACAGTACAAAAGGAGAAAGGAACGTTCTTACAAAATACTTTAACCACCAAAGATTTCTGTAATAAGTTGCCATTACTTCAACCTTGCGATTTACAGATCATCCCAAACTTTGTTGCTTCTACCTTTGGATCCACAACGAAGGTTAGGATTCCCAGTAAAATGGGGATTGGAGGTGTTCAGATCATCTATAACAGATGATCAGTGACCCTCCGCCACCATAATGAAGTAAACCCGGAGATTCGGAATGAAGGAGATTTGAAAAAATAAAGTTTTTTTTCTCTCACTAAAAATTTGGACAACACGATCAAATTAAGGATATCAATCTCATGATCTTTTTAGGCAAACATAATTTGAATATGATTATTACAATTTTGATGTCTTATTATTTTTTTTCTCTTTTCAATATATTTATCTTTGTAATTAGAAAAAAATTGATTTTAATATATATATATATATATATATATATATATCAAAAGGAATAGTACAATGTGTACAAAAATTAAAAGAATACGTAATGGTTCACAAAATAAAAAAGATGCACAAAATTAGCCCAAGTAAAAAAAGATGCACAAAGTGTGCCACAAATGTTTGAAAAGATGTGCAATGTCGCCAATTGAATATATTTTTCCTCTGTCATTTAATCTTTATTTTAAATTAATCTAATTTTTAATTATAGTTTATTTTGAAAATTGAAATTAACTAATCTTCATTTCATCACTTTTGCAATAATTTTTATTCTAATTGTCTAGAATATTTCATGACCTTCAAAATTTTTTCTTATCAAAGTTGTTCCATAAATTAAACTTTTAGATTTTTTTTTTCATATTTTATAATTAATTTGTTACTGCAATTATATTTCCATCTCTTTAAAGATTAATTATTACTGTTTCTCATTTGACATCTTTTATTTCAATGTTCTTGTATCCTTTTTGTTGTTGTCAAAAGGGGGAGTATTATTATTTTTATTTTTTATATATTATGTTTTCATGTCGGGTGTTTGTATCCTTGATATTATTTTTGTTTTGTGTATTGTGTTTTTGTGTGGGGTGTTTGTATCCTTTATGTTCATGTTTATTTTGTTGTTAATTTTTGTGTTTTAAAAAATAATAATAATAACAATTAAAAATTTTAGCTCTTCATGGAATTTTCTTATATTCACATGTTTTATTATTTTAGGGGGAGCTAAGGAGAAATTTAGGATATACATGTTAACACAAATAATAATTATTTTTCATCATCAAAAAGGGGGAGATTGTTGAGATAGTTGCAACTTAGTTTTTTGATTGTTGATATTCTTACAACATGCATATTTTTGTTGATTCCCAAATATTATTATTTTGATTACAATTTCTCCTAACATATTTTGGAAGTATTGTTTTGTTGTTTATGTGTACTAACATTTCAGGAAAATCATACTCCAGATTGTTAAAGACTTCAAATTAGATCAGATTAGTGTTTATTGTAAATGAAGTCTGTATTTTTCATTTTATTGAGTCTGAGAGAGTGTGATTATAATTGAGTAATTGTGTACACACACAATAGAGGAGTATTTAAAATTGTTATTTTTTAAAACTAATGTACTGTATAAATTCAATTCGTACGGAATGATATGTTCAGTTATTTTCCCCTTTGAGTAGACAAATAAACTGCAGGTAGAAAAAAATTTTAAGTGTGGATCATACTGTATGAATCTTCCTTTGTACATATGTTATCCAGGGTATAACAATGTGAGGTCCCTTTTCATCCCAACAAATTCAAAGTTTTTCTAAATTGTTCATACCGTACGATCTCATCATCATACGTACGCCATCTAGAGTACAAATTAGACTGGTCCCTTTTCGTCCAGATGAACTTGAGAATTTTCTAAATGGATCATACCGTATGATGTCATCATCATACATAAGCCATCTAGAGTACAAATTGGATGGGATGCTTTTCATCCAGATGAACTCTAAAATTTCTAAATTAATCATACCATACAATGTCATCATCATACATATACCTTATAGAGTATGAAAATGTGGGGTCTCTCTTCATCCCGTGAAAATAAAAAACTATTTAATTATTCATATTGGATGATCTTCATGTACAAAGTCATTTTGTATAGATTCATAAAAGGTTCGTACATAATAATTTTTGAATTGTTAGTAAGTACAAACATACTATCATACTGTATGATAAAAAATGCTAAAAATTAAAAATTTTAGTTTACTGGATCATTTTTCATGTCTTTCAATAAAAGATCCTTTAAACCTAACATGAAAAAGATTTATTTTTCATGATTTTTCAAGGGAAAGTGAAAGAGAGTGTTTGAGAGAGATTTCTTGCAAGTGGAGTGTGAAGGGTTCACAAGATTACTCAAAGGTAAGGATCTCTTTGTATTTTTTAGTGATCACTCTTCCTTTCTTCTTTCTAGTTGCTCATGAGAAGATATTTGAAGAATATCTTGTACTCTGACTACACTTAGAGATTATGAACAGATAACAGTTCTCTGCCTATACTTAGAGAATGTGAACATATGACGGTTCTCTGCTAACACTTGGAGAGTGTGAACAGACGACAGTTCTCTGCCAACACTTGGAGAGTGAATAGATGACAGTTCTCTGCTAATACTTAGAGAGTGTGAACAGATGACGGTTCTCTGTCGACACTTAGAGAGTGTGAACAGACGATAATTATCTGCCGACACTTAGAGAGTGTGAAAGGATGATGGTTCTCTGCCGCATCGATGATTGGTGGAAGAGAGGATTTGTAAAGGCTTCTCTGCCTTAATGTGGGGGTAAAAGGAGAGACGCTTTGGTAATAGTTCAATACCTGAAGAGGGAGTCTTTATGAAGTGGATGTAGGTCATGTTTTGACTGAACCATTATAAATCTTTATGTCTTTTAAATTTCCACATTTATTTTCTATAATTTTGTTATTATGGTTGAAAAGATTTTTTTTAATTAAAAATTAAATTGCTAAAAAAGTTTATAAGGTTTTCTATTTAAAAATGCAATAGTATTTTTTAAAGTTACCAATTGAATCCCCCTCATGGTTAGCCTTGGGATAATAACTTAGGTTTAACAACCTATATAGAATTAATACTCTTCTCTGGGTATTGCACAAATCACTAAGTTACTCTCCTTCTTTCTCCCACAGTAAGGCAGAGAAGTCCTTATATAATCACTTTAACCAAACTTAATATAATGGATTGTTGAATGCTATGTCACCCATCCGATGATAGTAGCTGACCTTCACTTATTTTTCTCCCTTCTAGAGAAGGTAGAGAACCTCATCTCTTTTTTCTCCCTCCTGGAGAAGGTAGAGTACATTGATGACTTTACTTAGAAGCCTCTCTCCCTAAAGAGATTTTAAAGACTCACTAAGGCCATAGGAGGAGCAAGGGTGTAACCATGTGATCCTCTCACACTCCTCCCTCACGCTCAACCTTACGGTCTCCTTCCTCTTAAACTTTAGATTTTTAAAAGCTTTTATCTTAGAGTTCATTCAGTAGTCACATAATCCTCTCACCATCATAAAGAGAATTTTTTAAACAAGCTTAAGTAATGGGCTTCAAGAAACCCTAAAAAAATAAGTTAGCTAATATAGTTCATTCAGTACGATTCAAGTTTGTATAATATGATCAATTCAAAACTAGTCCCGTCCAGTACGATCTAGATAGTTATTCAAATGAACTATCCAATTAATTTAAACACATCATATAATATGATCTAGAGATTGTCTAGTACTATATGTTTAATTTCCTCTATTCGTACTAGATGATTTTTGGGATGACAAAAAATCATCTCTGCCAATTTTCTATACAGCTTTCATTGTATAGTATGGTTAGTTTATTTCAAGCAGGTTATCTAGTATAATATTAATATTATACAATATGATTAGTTCAAAAATTATGGTTTCATTTAGTACGATATTTGGGATGACCAAATTTCATCTCTACTAATCGTTTGGTAGTTTCAATATCATATAGTATGATTGGTTATCATTAATTAAACCATTAATTAATTAACTAATTGTGAAGGTTAAATTTAGTAAGATTTCAAAATTTTGTTTATAATACAATTAACATCATGTTGTATAATAACATCGTATGATTCAATTAGTTCAAAAATAAAAATTTAAAATCTTAGGCTAGGGTTTTCAAATTATAATTAATCATATAGTACAATCATGATCATACTATATGATTAAGTCATATGAACAAATTTTACAATTAGTTGTTAAGCCCATTCTTTATATACTGATCATACAATATGATTGTAAGTCATATAATACGATTAGTACAAAAATTTTAACTTTCAAATTTTATATCAATCCCCTTGTGTGTGTGACCAGTCACCCAATTGTATACACTCTCATATGGCCATACTCAAGAAATTAAAAAAAAAAATTACAGACTTTGTTACTTGATAATCCTACTCTACCCATTATTGAGCTTCCAGTATCCTTGAACGGTATATGTCTTACCAGCAATTTTAGCGCACATAGACAAAAGAAGTAATGAAAATATTTGATGACAAAAGTAACAATTTAATTAATAATATTTCTCATCATCAAAATTACATACTAGGGATTATGGAATGCAACAAAATTAACTAAATGATTTATAGCAACTGAAACTTAATTGTCAGCGTACTTTTATAAATAATTGCTTTTCTTTACTAAGGAAATCCCTACCAGTATATTCTTATGTATTATTTATAGGTTGAGCAATAAATTTAAATTAATTAATATAAATTATTTAGTTAGGGGATTTGTGAGTGCTAGGAGGGCTTTCAGTATAGTTTGAGACTATTATTTTCTTCTAATCTCTTTTTCTTTTTCTTATACAGATGGGTAAGATGTGGATAATGTTGCAGGAGTTTTTTCTTAATCAAAATTATAATGGGATATATGGTGGATGAGTTTGTATTCAAGAGAATCAACCTTTCTTCAAGTTGATCAAGCATGGTGCCCAAACTCTCTTCAAATTTATTGCAAAAATTCTTTAGTGTCGTCACAACCCAACACGACTAGGACATGTCCTATTATGTTGAGCTCTTATACGCAAATCTCATGATCTAGTTTTAGATTTTTTGTTAATATTCATTGAAATTAATTACATACTATAGAGCTACTAAAACATCAAAATATTGAACATAAACGCATATAACAAGTTTCATTCATTTCATCAAAATAAATATGTATATTACAGTGCATAGTTACATGTAAGATCTATAGAACTAAAAATTTAACTAGCCATGACTATACAAAAATCAAAATTGCAAAATACCTATGACCTCAAATCTGATCCTAAACTGCTAGTCCATAATATCCTTATGCTTCCCAGATCCTAAAAAATAGAAGTAAAACCATAGTGACCTACAACTGCTCAACAAGCCACACAAACTAATATAAATTTTAAAATTTTTATTTATCAAATATTTTGTTGAATTTAATAGTAGTTAAATGTAAATTAAATAAACCACTAAACTAAGAAATATTATAAATACATAATAATTATTTTTTGATTTAAATAACATTACATAACAAATAAATAAATTAAAATTTCATTTCACAGAGTAATTCATATCATATTTTTGGATCCAAACAGAACCTCAAATAATTCTAACCTTATGACTCCCTTTTGGTTTGTTCTTATCCCACCAAAACATAAAATATATTCCTATCTCAGACAAAATCTCAAGAGATTCTGACCCCTTATAACACCCAGTAATTCCCTGACATAGAAAGAATCTCAAAGGATTTTGGCCCCTTAAAGCTCCCAACATATATAATTTAATCACATATGCAAAAATATCATTACATTATAACAATTAATCAGTAATTGAGCATGTATCAAAATTTTATAGTGTGTATAATGGTAGACAATAAAAATTCAATAACGTAAAAATGCACATTTTTAAAAAATTACAAAATTATCGTGAATTATGTAAAATGATATTTTAAGACTTTTATTGTACTATAGCACTATTTTTCAATATCCAATTAATTTTCTAATCAATAAAAACTCCACAAGTTTCAAAACCCAAATTCTAAAATTTTCAAAAAATATGTAAAATGTGTATAATCATAATCTACATAACATATAAAAAGTTACGCGGTGAAAGGTATACATGTGCAATGTTATCCCTATTTTTTGCGAATGAATACAAAATTTCAATCAAAATATTTAAAAAGACTTTTATTGTACTATAGCACTATTTTTCAATATCCAATTAATTTTCTTAAGAAGATTTAGCAGTGCCCAAAAATTATGAAAACTTTAGTGAAGCTAAAACGAAATGTTATAAATATTTTGGCAAAGACAATTTTTGATTTGGACTTATTTTGACTCTAGAAATAAATATTTTCTGTTTTAGGTCAAAAATTCTAATAAGAAAATTTTACGGTTTCCCAATCTACCCACCTAAAAAATGGCATCCTCTACATTCCCAAAGAAGAATGAGTAAGAATAAATCTTGATAAAACTCCCTCAAATCAGATTCCTTCTCCCAAGTAGCCTCTCTAACAGCTATATGCTTCCACTGCACCTTAACGATAGGAATATATTTGCTCCTCCTCAATTTCCTCACATTATATTCCAAAATCCTTCTAGTTTCTTCCCGATATTGTAGATTTGGATGAACCTAAATATCACCAACAGATAATCTCTTTACAAAATAGGACACCCACTTTCTCAAAGAAGATACATGAAACATATTGTGTAAATCAGTCGTATAATCTGGTAATAATAACATGTAAGTAGAACTACCAATCCACTCAATGATCTCAAAAGGTTCAATATACCTTAGACTGAGCTTTCCAATTTTTCCAAATCTACTAACATCTTTCATAGGGCTGACTTTAACATAAACTAGGTTGCGAATTTGAAATTCAACCAACCTGTTCTTCTGATTGTAATACTTCTTCTATCTATCTTGTGAAGATTTCAGCCTTTCTCTAATCAAATTGATCTTTACAGTAGTATCATCCATAAAGGATAAACCTATTACCTATCTATCTTCAACCTCTTTCAAAGTCAAAGAAGTCCTGTATTTTCTGCCATATAGAGTTTCATAAGGTGCCATACTTATGAAAGACTGATAACTATTATCATATTCAAACTCTATCAACGGGATATGATCCTCCTAATTGCCCCAAAAATCCAAAACACATAATCTCAAAATATCCATCAATACCTGAATAATCTTTTCAGACTATCTATCTGTCTGCAAATGAAAAAACATATTAAAGTGCAACTTTGTACCCAATCTCTGTTGAATACCTCTCCATAATCTTGAGTTAAGATTGCCAACCCAATCAGATACAATCATCTTCGGCACACCATGCAACCTGATAATATATTTAATATAAATATGTGCTAACCTATCTACCATATATGTTTGTTGAATCAAAAGAAAATAGGTAGATTTTTTCAATCGATTGATAACAACCCAATTAGCATCATGTCCTGCTTCAATCTAGTAAACCCATAACAAAATTTATTGTTACGTCTTCCCATTTCCATACAAGAATAGGTAACGATTGCAAAAGGCCTCCCAGTTATTAATGCTTTACCTTTACTAGAAACATACCTTATATTTCAACACCAACTCTACTATATCCTTCTTCAATCAAGGCCACCAAAACATTTTCTTCAGATCTCTATACATCTTGTTACTTCATGGATGAATAGTATAGCCTAAATAATGGGCCTCATATAGAATCTTCTGCTTTAGATCTCCAAAAATAGGACCCCAAAATCTATCCTTAAAGAAAATAACACCAGAATTTGAAACTAGTAGATGAAATTTCTTACTAGTCCTAATCTTATAAATTAAATATAGATATTCTTGATATAATTTTTAAGCTTCATGAATCTTTTCTTATAAGGCTGAATATTCACCTGATTCACTTTACCATAATCCCAATCAGTAGGAAAATCACCTATAACTATAATCTCTCCTTATCTCATATCAAATACTCATCAGAAGTCAGTTTCATACATGATAATTCATAAGAATTTCTACTTAGAGCATCTACCACCACATTAGCCTCACAAGGCTGACACTAAATGGTTAGATCATAGGCCTTTATCAACTCAAGCCACCTCCTTTACCTCAAATTCAGATCATTCTGAATAAATTTATATTTCATACTCTGATGATCAGTCAAAAATCTCACACATTATATTGTATAAATAATAACATCAAATCTTCAAAGCAAATACAATAGCAACCAACTCAAGATCATGCATTAGATAGTTCCTTTCAAATGGCTTAAACTGTCTAGAAGCATAAGCTATCACTTGACCATGCTCTATTAAAACACAACCCAAACCTCTCAGTGAAGCATCATTGAATACCTAAAATCTTTCTATATTATAGGGAAGAGTCAAAAATAGAGAAGAAGTCAAATAATCCTTTAATAACTAAAAATTAGTCTAGCACTTTAGTGTCCAGATAAAAGCTACCGATTGCTGAGTCAATATTGTAAGAGGTGAAGAAATCTAAGAAAAACCCTTCACAAATTTCTTATTATATCCAACCATACTCAAGAAACTACATATCTTAAACACAATAGTAGGCCTTGCCCAATTAGAGATTGCTTGAACATTTTGGGGATCAACAGAGATACCCTCACCACTAACCATATATATATATTCTAGAAAAGAAATACTCCTCAACAACTACTCACATTTGGAGAATTTTACATACAATTGGTGTTATATTAAATTCTTTAAGACACTCCATAGATGTCTAATGTGATCTTCTTCAAAAGTAGAATATACCAAAATGTCATATATGAAAATAATTAAAAATTGATCCAGATAATCTTTGAGTATTATGTTCATCAGATCCATAAAAATAGCTGGTACATTACTCACCCCAAATGGCATGACCAAAAATTTGTATTATCCGTACTGAGTATTGAAAGTTATCTTCATCACATCTACCTCTCTCACCATCACCTAATAGTAACCAAATTATATATCAACCTTTGTAAATATAAAAGATCCAACAAGCTGATCAACTAGATAATCAATCCATGGCAGTGGATATTTATTATTTATAGTAACTTTATTCAACTCCTTATAGTCAATACACATACATATTATACTGTCCTTTTTCTTCACAAATAAAATAGGTGATTCCTTAGGAGAAACACTGTGATGAATAAATCCCCTATCAACTAACTTATCAAGTTGAACCTTCAACTTCTGAAGCTCCTTTAGTGCAATCCTAATGGAGTTTAGATATCAGGGACATACTAAAAAATATATTAATACATAACTCTAAGTCTCTATCCAAAAGTAAATTGGCTAACTACTCAAGAAATATATCTAAAAAATCTCATACTATTGGGATATCAGAAAAAGAACCACCATTTATAATCTTATCCCATACTGATGCCAAAAAATACCATATAACCATTCTTCCATAATCTATCTGCTTCTAATATAGAGATTAAATAGAATAAAAACTTCTAACTCTCTAGAATACCCAACTTTCACTGCCTATAAATATTATAACTTGTATTTTTAAGCAATCAATCTGTTCCCCATACCAACTCGACCAATTCATACATAGAATAACATCATATGAGGAAATAGGTAATAAAATCAAACTAGATTTCCACTTCTTATCAAAAATCTCAATATCATAAAAATAAAATATATTGGCTATCATACTATCTCTTACTGACAAAATAATAGAAAGAGAAATAGGTAGTGCAACTAAAGCTAAGTTTCGTCTATCAAAGAAATGCTCAAAAATAAAGGAATGACTAGCTCCAAAATTGAATAAAATATTACATATATTTTCAAAAATATAAATTGTATCTATCACATTATCTGGAGCACCCCAAGCCTCCTATTGAGTCAAACTATATACTAGAGCTGGAGCAACAGAACTACTATGCTCTCTCTGACCACTGCTAGATGGTCTCCTTATAACTAAATCCAAACCACCATCTTGAAAAGATAATCCATCAAAAAAAGTATAGAGAGGAATTGCTCTTAATCTTCCTGTCGGTCTAACAAAGCTCTCTAATCTAAACTCAGAATGTCTCTCAAATCTTACTTGTGGACACTCTACTACTTGATACCCTATTTGACCACATCTGAAGCACTGCCCAATCATCCTATAGCACTAACCAAAATAACGTCGAACATAACTCTGGCATACAGGTGCCCACTAATAAAACCAAAACTAAATATACTATCACTGCTAGAGATTGCTATAGATATTGAATGTCCACCTCGCCTGTAAACTCCAAGAGTGAATCTACTCTTCTTCCTAAAAACTTCACTACTAGAAGTCTCAACACTTAACTTCTTCTGACTAGCAGTCCACCACTATTGAGTAGCTATCAAGTTTTTCTCTATCAATTGAGCTCTCTACACAACCTCAGAGAATTTAGAAATGTAACATGTTATAAGAGGGTATCTCAGACTATCTCAAAGTTTTCTTAGGAACCTGTAGCACTTCTCCATAAGAGTGCTAACTGATTATGGAGTATATCTAGCAAAATTAGTGAACTTAGCCTCATACTACATACTATCATGCTCCCCTGAACTTGTTAATTCTTGTTGAATCTTGAATAGGTTGTTAAACCTAAGCTTATGTCCTAAGGCTAACCAAGAGGAAGGTGAATTAGTAATTTTAAAAATTCTCTTAGATATTAAAATTTGAAATCAGTTGACTAAAAAGGCATGTTAATTAAAGTTTTAAAACATAAAACTTTTCAACCATAGAATTATAATAAGTTGCAGTAAGTAAGCAGCGAAAATTAAAATGACACAAAGATTTATAGTGGTTTGGTCAAACATGACCTACATCCACTCCCTAAAGAATCCCTCTTCAGGTATTACATTATTACCAAAGTGACTCTCATTTTGCCCCCATAGCAAGGCAGAGAAGCCTTTACAAAATTCCCTTCCAGTAATCCCCAGTGCTGTAGAGAATTGTCATCCTTTCACACCTAGAGTACCTTGAACTATTCACACTTTCTAAGTGTTGCCAGAGAATCATCGTCCTTTCACACCCTCTAAGTGTCGACAGAGAATTGAATCTTCTTTAAAGATCTTCTCACAAGCAATCTAGAGAGACAAGAGGAAGAGTGAAAAACTCAAATTACACATAGGGATTTGCTATCATGCAGAAGGTGGTGCAAACTATTGAGATTGGTATAACTTAGTTTTTTTATTGTTGATATTCTTGCAATATATATGTTTTTGATGATTCTAAATATTATTATTTTAATTATAATTTCTCTTAACATATTTTGGATGTATTGCTTCTATTATTTGTGTGTAGTAACATTTCAAGGAAATCTTACTTCAGATTATTGAAGACTTCAAATCAAATTAGATTAGGGTTCATTATAAATGGAGTATGTGTCTTTCATTTTATTGAATCTAAGATAGTGTGATTGTAATTGAGTAACTATACACAAACACACTTGGGGAGTGATTAAAATTTTAAATTTGTTAAACTAATCAAACTATACGAAGGAATTTCATACAAGATGATTTGTTCAGTTATACTCTCCTACGAGCAGTTAAACGAATAAGAAGAGAAAATTTTTCTAAGCACTAATCGTATAGTATGAAGAGATCTTCGTACATACGACGTCTAGTATGAAAAGAACGGGTCCCTTTTCATCCCAATAAATTCAAAGCTTTTTCTGAACTGATTATACTACATGATTTATTATTTGTACATACAAAGTCTAGAGTATGATCAATTCAATGTTCTTTACAAAAATCCTCAAAATTTTCTTTTTTAAATTCACCTCCATGATCACTTTGAATTATTAAAATTTCACATCCTAGTTTCTTCTAAATCCAAGTTGAAAAGATTCTTTATTTCTCAAATGATTAACTCTTATAAAATAAAAATTTAACTCATGTGAATCTCTAGAAATTAATTACAATCACAAATCCATATACCTTCCCTCCTAGACTTACAAAGCTAACTGGTCCAAAAAAAAACCATATGAATAATCTCCAATGATTTACTAGTTCTAAGATTCTTAGTGAAATTAAATGAGGACTTTACCTATTTTCCTAATTAATATGCATCATAAAGGTGATCCTTAGTAAAGTCTAGTTTTGGTATACCTCTAACAAGTCTTTTTTGGGTAATGTTTCTAAGATTTTTCAAGCTAGCATGACAAAGTCTCCTATGTCATAACCATGATTCATTAGAAATTATTTTTAAATAAAAAATATTACGAGTTTTAATATAGTTTAAATCTAGCATATAAATATTATTTACCCTATTTACATGTAATACATCATTTCTATTTTGGCTTAATATGCAACTAGTGGAAAAAAATTTAATGTTATAACTCTTATTACAAAGTTGGCTAATACTTAATAAATTATGCTTTAAGCCTTCTACAAGTAAAACATTAGCAATGAAAAAATTATTAAGTCCAATCATACCTATGCCAACCACTTTCCTAGTGGTATATGCTACGAATCTTGATTCAAGAATTATAATTTTGATAATAGCAAACTGTTCTGACACTTCTATTTTTTCTACGACTATCTTGACTACAAATATTTTAGGTCTATAAGATTAAATTGTAAATCAAACCAGTTCAATATTGGGTAGATGAGGACTGAGTCAGTTTGTAATATACATAGAGTATTGTTTACCTTTTCTTGAGTCAATTGTATTGATGGGGGTCATGATGCTAAGTAACCTTACACACACACACTCGATGGAGAAATTCTATTTATTTTTA
Organism: Dendrobium catenatum; assembly: GCF_001605985.2. Taxonomy (NCBI): domain Eukaryota; kingdom Viridiplantae; phylum Streptophyta; class Magnoliopsida; order Asparagales; family Orchidaceae; genus Dendrobium; species Dendrobium catenatum. The sequence goes on from NW_021318918.1 coordinate 1,013,422, forward strand.
GAGTTTTTAAATTTTTTATCACATTATCTGAGATGATCCCAAATTGTCCTGGACAATCAATTAAAAATAAAAGCCTTAACTAGGGCAGCCTGGTTAATGCAACCGTAATTAAGCAAATTGTCCTTGAAGATATTAGTATCATCTGGGATGATAGGCTCAAATAAAAAAAATAGTCGCCAGATCTGTTTAGGCATGTTTTATTTTTGGACATCATCTATGACATCATCCTTGATGATGAAGTATAATTATTTCTAAATGGTAATTAAGAAAAGCAATTTAGGTTTGATTGCATAATCATATCATCCTGAAAAATCGTAGGATCATCTAAGATGATCAGTTAAATAAACCTTAGTTTCTTCATAGATGACCAGAATAATGTTCTGGATGATGTGTATTATTTTTGCAATAATCGTCCGGGATGATCCCAAATCATCCTGGATGATTAGTTATTTTTTCCATTGAAAGTTCATTAGGGAAGTTAAGCCCTTATTAACTAGTCTCGAGGCTAACCAAGAGGGGAGGGGGGTGAATTAGTATTTTAAAAACTTTTTGGTTGCTCCTTAAGAGTAGGACAATCAGCTTTAACATGTCCAGGGTTCTTGCATTCAAAGCAAACAACATCAATGGAACTTTTATAATTTTTGCTATACTTACCTTTTTCCACTTCTGATGGTCTCTTTGATTCTTTCTTAAAAACCTTTTGAATTACCTAGTGATGAAGGTAACATTATCATTCTCAAATCAAAAAAATTAGTGTTCGTGTTGTTGGCCTTTAGTGCCATAATTTTCTCCTTCTTCTTTTCACATGCATCAAGATTTCATTAGTTCACCCCTTGTTCATAATCAATGAGTGAACCAAGTAAGTTATTGATCGAATAAGTATTTAAATATTTAGATTTGGTAATTGCAATAATTTTGGCATCAAAAGAAGAAGGCAAGCATCTTAAAATTTTGTTCACTTTTTCATAATTAGTGAGTTATCTTCCTAAGGTAAGTAAGGAGGTAATGATTTGAGTAAACCTTGTATATATATCAGAAATTGATTCAGAAGGTTTCATATGAAAAAGTTTATAATCATGCAATAAAATATTTAATTATGATTGCTTGACTTCATTTGTTCCTTTGTAAGTAATGGATAATCGATCCAAAATCTCTTTACTAGTAGCACAATTTAAAACACACATATAATCTTCAGATTTCAAAGCCTAAAAAAATAGTTCAAGCATTTTGCATTAAGTAGTGCTAAATCTCTTTCATCAAAAGTCCATTCAGTAAAAGTAATTTTAGTTATAATGCCATTAAGTTCACGAGAAGGTGGAGAATAGTCTTCTTTAACAAGCATCCACATGCGATAATCGGTAGATTGTAAAAATATTGACATGCGAGTTTTCCAAAAATCAAATAGAATATTATCTAATAAAGGTGGTCGGGTAATAGAATACCCTTCCACATTATTATAATTATCAAAATTAGCCATAAATCAAAATTCAAAAAACTTTTAAAAACTTATTTTTATGAATCCCGCTCTAATACCACTTGAAAGTTTGATAGGGATGTTAAGCCCTTATGAACTAGTCACGAGGCTAACCAAGAGGGGGGGTAAAAACTTTTTGATTAAACCATGAACTTAAACCAAAACATAATCCACCACAAAAAATAATGAGTGTGGAAATTAAATGCGTAAGTAAAAATAAATAAAGAACACACCGGATTTGTAGTGGTTCAGTCAAACCTTGACCTACATCCACTCCTCAGAGGAACCCTTCGAGTATTGCACTAACTTAGTATCCTCCTTTAGCCCCCACAGCTAGGCAGAGAAGCCTTTACAAAAACTCCCTTTCACCAACTCCGGTGAGGCAGAGAACCGACTCCTTTTGCTTCCTCCTGAAGCGGGCAGAGATCCAACTCCTTTTGCTTCCTCCTAAAGCAGGCAGAGAAGCTCAATTAATTGTTAAAGAAGTTCTCCCTTGAGCCTCCAAGAATGAGGAACGGTGATCGAAAAAGATGCCTTGGAACCTTTCTTGGAGCAATCCTTATGAAACCCCTCACAAGTTACTCCCTCTCCTTTAGGCTCTCCAGGTCATGCCAGCAGCAAAGGATCCTTTTTGCTTAAAAAAAATGAGTCCTTTATATAGATTTTCAGGAACTGACTTTATCGTCCAGGATAATATTTCTATCATACTGTACGATCAGTTCAATCAGCCTAGACGACTATGAAAGATTAGAAGATTTTTTGTTCCTTTCGTCTAGGATAATAATATATCATCTTGTACGATTAGTACAAATTAGGGAATATCATCCTGAACATCACTTTGGATGGGAGTCTAGATGAAAATAAAATGACTTGATCATCCAGGCCGATCATGTGATCGTCCTGGCCGATTAGTTCAAATAAGAGCAAAATCATCCAGAACATCGCTCTGAATAGATAGTATACGATATTTGTCATCCAGGAGCAATCAATATTTTTGAACTGATAGGCCTAGCCAATCCAGCGATTGTCCAGGATGATATGATCGAATCAATCAATCTTAATTACTTTCCTTAATCACTAGATCAATTTAGGCATAATTGAACCCCATCGTCCAGGATAATATCCTAGATAATATTTAAAAATTAAAACTTTCTAAATAGATCTGGCTGCTGATTCTTTCTGATTTGAGCCTATCATCCTAGCCTATACAAATATCGTCAAGGACGATCTGCTTAATGACGATTGCCTTAACCAGGATGCCCTAATTAATAATTCTATTTTTAATCGATCGTCCAGGATGATTTTGGGATCATCTCAGATGATGTTTTAAAAATTAGAAAACTCTAAGTCATACAGAAAAAATTGACCCAAGTGTGTGTGTGCAGGGATACTTAGTATCTGGCACCACAAAGATTACAATTTACTCAAGAAAGGGAAAAAAATATATTACAAACTGACTCAGACCTAATCTACCCAATCTTGAGCTGGTTCAAATTACAATCTTGATCATGTGGACCTGAAATATTAGTTGGCAAGCCAGTTGTAGTAAAATAAAAGTATTTGCAATCATCAAAATTCTATTTTTGAAAATCATATACGCAACATCCATCATCCAAATATGCAATCAGGGCGATGTGATGGATGATATTTGTTGTTTTGAACTAATCATCCGGGATGATCATGAAATAATCATTGATAATTAGTTTAATTTTCCATCATCCATACATGCATTCAAGGCGATGTTCTGGATGATACTCAATAATTTAAAATAATTATACGGGATGATCCTTTGATCGTCTTGTACGATAAAGATGGTTTGTTACAATTAAGTGTAAATTTAGAGATCTTCTATATAAGACCTCTTACTTACCCAAGATTGTATCTATTGCTGTTGTCTTAACCTGAGAGAGCCAAGAGGAGAGGGAGAGTAATGGAGCGAGAGAGGATCTTATGAGGGAAAGTTTATGAGGGGTTTCATAAAGGTTCCTCAAAGTAAGGATCTGAGTCATCTTCTTTGATCATCATCCCTTGTTGCTTGGTCATTCTAGAGAGGTATACTTTAGCAATTAATCAGGTTCTTTGTCTACTTCAGGAGGAAGAAAAAGGAGTTGGGTTCTCTACCTACTTCAAGAGGAAGCAAAAGGAGTTTGGTTCTATGTCTCACTAGTGTCATGGAAAAGGAGGTTTATACTAGCTTCTCCACCTTATTATGGGAGCAAAAGGTCACTGATTTTAGTGCAATACCTAGAGGAGAGACTCCGGGGAGTGGATGTAGGTCAAGTTTACCGAACCACTATAAATTTATGTGTACTCCTTCTTATTATTTTTCTACATTTAATTTTCGCACTTCGATTTTCTTATGGTGAATTTTGGTTTGGTTTAAGATTGTGTTTTTTAACAAATTTTTAAAATAAAAGTTCACACCCCTCTTGATTAGTTTTGGGGCTAGTTCACAAAGGCTTAATATCCCTAACAAACTTTCAACTGGTATTAGAGCAGGATTCATAAAATCGAGTTTTTGAAAACTTTTGAATTTTGATTCCTGCTAACACCGTTAATTATAATACTACGAAAGGGTATTCTATTACCCGATCCCCTTTATTTGATAACATACCTTTTGATTTTTGGAAAACTAGCTTGTCTAAATTTTTATAATTGATTGGCTATCGTAAGTGGATGCTTGTTAAACAAGGTTATTCACCACATCATGTGAAATTAATGGCATTAAAACTGAACTTCATTTTACAGAATAGACTTTTGATGATAGGGATTTAGCACAACTTAATGCAAAATGGTTGAACTATTTTTTCTGTGCTTTAAAATTAAAAGATTACATGCATGTTTCAACTTGTGCTACTCGTAAAAAAATTTGGGATAGATTGTGTATCACTTGTAAAGGAACCAGTGAAGTTAAGTAATTTAGGTTGAATATTTTATTGCATTACTATGAACTTTTTCATATGAAACCTACTAAATCAATTTCTAAAATGTATGCTAGGTTTACTCAAATTATCACATCATTATATGCCTTAGGAAGAGAGCTAACAACTATGAAAAAGTGAATAAAATTTTGAGATGCTTGCCTTCTTCCTTTGATGCAAAGATTACTATAATTATTGAATCTAAGGATTTGAATACTTATTCTATTGATAACTTACTTGGATCACTCATTACTTACGAGAAAGGGTTAAACCAAAGACAACTTGATGCAGGTGAGAAAAAGAATGATAAAATTATTACGCTGAAGGCCAATGACACGAACACTTATTCTTTTGGGTCTGAAAGTGATAATGTTGTCTTAACCACTAGGCAATTTAAAAACTTTCTAAGGAAGAATCACCAGCACCATCAGAAATAGAACAAAGGTAATGGTAGAAAAATTTTTTAAAGTTCTTCTAATATGGTTTGCTTTGAATTCAAGAAGTCTGGACATGTCAAAGCTGATTGTCCTATACTTAAGGCTCACCCAAGCAAACAAAAGGGTGAGGAGAAACCCAAGTTCATAAAGGATAAGGATAAGAAGCGGTTCCAAAATCCATTTTGGGCGGATTGTGTATCTAACTCCTCTAAGATTGAAACTGAAGAGGAGACTACAAACTTGTGATTGATGGCAAATGATCATCTTGGTTAGTTTGACCCATATGAGGTAACTGAACTAACCTATGATCAATTTCTTGAAGTTTTTGAGAAAATTCTTGCATCTATAAGAAACTTAAGAATTTGCATGCTATTTTGAAATTAGAACTTTTAAATTTTCAAAAAGAGCATGAAGTTATTTTTAAAGATCACTCCACACTTGATAGACATCACATGTCTTTACTTGATGAGTTTGATGCATTAAACAAAAAGCAAATTGAATTATCGGATGCACATGATTCCTTAAAGTCATCTCATATTAAGTTATAAAAAGAGTTTAAAAATTTAGAAAAACTCAAAGCATTTGAAAATTAAAAACCAACATTACATGCATCACATAACTTTAAGAAGAACTATCACCACCCGAGTAAATTAGTAAACCCTTTTTCTAGAGTTAGATATTTTTCATGTGGCATGTTAGGACATATCTTATACACTTGCACTATTCACCATAGTACACATTGGGTGTGGAGACCCAAACTGCATGATTCACAGCATAACACACATGCATTGTATTCTTCTTTCCATAAAAAGGGACCCAAACTTATTTGGGTTCCTAAATTTGACATTTGATAAAATTTGTAGGCTTGCTCTCATAAAATGCCTCTTGAGAGCATGTGGTACTTGGATTGCGGATGCTCACAGAACATAACTATAGATACCAACCAATTCATTTTGTTGGAGGCCAGGGCTAGAGGCAAGGCCACTCTTAGAGATAACATCGCTAGGAATTTGTTGCACAGTTATAATCAAAAACTCTAAGAAAATTTTGATTGAAAATATTTTGCTTGTAGATGGATTGAAACACAACTTGCTAAGCATCTGTCAGCTATGCGATAAGGGCTTCATCATAATTTTTTTTGCAAATACATGCATTATTAGTTTGAATAATAATACTTTTTTGTAGGGAAAGCGGATCAATAATGTTTATATGCTCGATTTAAATAACATTGAATGCACTACTTCATTTTGCTTAAAAATTTATTACTGATAAGTCGTGGTTGTGGCACAAGAGGTTATGTTATACCAATATGAAAACCCTTAGAAGAGTGACCCAAAAAGACCTAATTAGAGGTGTCCCTAAGCTTAAGTTCACTAAAGACCACATGTGTGATGCCTGCCAACTAAAGAAGAAAGACTAATCCTCTTTCCATTCTATTAAGGACATTAGTATCTCTAGACTATTAGACCTTCACATAGATTTGTTTGGACCCATTAGTACTACTATCATAGGGGGAAAAGCCTATGTATTTGTGTTTATCGATGATTACTCAATAATCTATTAGATTAATTTTTTTGTCACATAAGAGTGAGTCTTTTGATGCGTTTAGATCCTTCTTCACTTGGATTCATAAAATGCTAGGTTGTGAGATATTGACCATCCATAGTGACCATGGTGGAGAGTTTGAAAATGAGAGATTCAAAGACTTTTATGAAGATAAAGGGATTAGTCACAACTTCTCAGCTCATAGGACCCCTTAGTAGGGTAGCTGAAAGGAAGAACAAGACCCTATTTGAGGCCACTAGAGCCATGCTTACTGAGTACTCACTTCTAAAATACTTTTGGGATGAAGCGATAAACACAGCTTGTTATGTGTTAAATAAGGTGAATGTTAGAGCCAAACTAGATAATACACCCTATGAGATTATTAAGGGTAGGACACCCAACCTTTCCCACCTCCATGTCTTTAGCTATAACATTTTTATTCTTAATAATGGAAAGTCACACTTAGGAAAATTTGACCCAAAATTTGATAGAGTGTTTTTAGGATATTCAAGTTTGGGGAAATCCATTAGGGCGCTTAATAAGAGGATATTGGTGGTGGAGGAGACTACTCATGTATTGTTTGATGAATCTAATCCTAAGAAGTCTAAAGTTGGGGATGAAGATGAAGTTAGAAAGATTACCTAAGGAGTTAGAAATTTGGAGAAGAGGGTAGAGCCCTAAAACATTAAAGGAATAGGTGAGATTACCCAAGAAGTAGAAAATGCAAATCTGGAGGAAAGTGTAGAACCTACACATGCTTTTCCTAGATATTAGAGATATTCTTCAAGTCATCCTAAAGAACTAATCTGAAGAAACTCTTCTGAAGGTATAAGAATTAGGCATGGACTTAGGAAGAAAGTGAACCACTCTACCTTTATCTCAAAGACTGAATCCACCAACATCAACCAAACCCTATCTGATGAGTTTTCAATCTTAGCCATGCAAGAGGAATTAAATCAATTTGTTAGGAATGATGTTTGGGAGCTTGTAGAAGGACTAAAAGGATAAAGTATAGTTAGAATCAAATGGGTCTTTAAGAATAAGATGAATGATTCTGGTGTGGTGGTTAGGAATAGGGCAAGATTAGTAGCTAAGGGGTACAACCAAATATAAGGGATTGATTATGAGGAGTCCTTTGCCCCTGTAGCTAGATTGGAAGCCATTATAATGCTACTAGCCTTTGCCTGTTATAAAGAATTTAAGCTTTTTCAAATGGCTTTCAAGAGTTCCTTTTTAAATGGGGTAATAAAAGAGGATGTGTTTGTAGAGTAACCAATAGATTTTGGGAGTTTCCAATTTTTGAATCATGTTAACAAATTAAAAAAAGGTCTTATATGGACTAAAATGGGCACCCATAGCTTAGTATGAGTGGCTTTGCACATTCTTACTAAAGAGGGAGTTTGTTAAGGGGAGTGTAGACACCACCCTTTTTCTGAGGAAAGTAGGAGATGAGTTACTCATTATTCAAATCTATATTGATGATATACTTTTTGGATCTTCTGAGAAAAGGTTATGTGATAACTTTTCTAAAATAATGAATAAGGAATTTGAGATGAGTTTGATGGAAGAGTTGTCCTACGTTTTGGGATTTAGCATAATATAATTGGATGATGAAACATTTCTAAATGAATCAAAGTATATTAAACAAATCTTGAAGAAATATGAAATGGATAAAGCCAAGCCAAAAAATATGCCCATGACCTCCCATATTCAGTTGGATAAGGACTCAGATGGAAAATCTGTTGATCAAAAGAAGTATAGATGAATGATTGGATCACAACTCTACTTGACTGCTAGCTAACCTGATATTATATTTAGTATTTATCTTTGTGCTAGATTTCAAGCTGATTTTAAAGAATCCTATCTAACTGTAGTAAGAAAATTCTTAGATATCCTTTAGGGACTCAAAACTTAGGAATCTTATATCCTATGTACAGTACTTTATTTGAGTTTATTGGATATTCTAATTCTAATTTTGCAAGATGTAGGGTGGATAGAAAGAGCACTTCTATTACTTATTAATTCTTAGGATTGTTCTTGGTCTCTTGGTCTAGTAGAAAATAAAACTATGTGGCACTTTTCACTACTAAAGCTGAGTACATTGCCTTAGGAAGTGTGGCCCAAGTCCTTTCGCTGAAGCAACAATTCTAGATTTAGAATTACCTGTAGGAATAATTTTAGTCTTTTGTGACAACACTAGTACCATTTGCACCTTTAAGAATCCTATCCAACATTCAAGGACTAAATATATTGACATAAGACATCACTTTATCAGAGACCATGTGACTAAAGGAGACATTGAGTTACGCTATGTGACAACTGAGAATCAACTGGTTGACATCTTTACTAAACTTTTGACTTTTGACACTTTCAACATCTTAAGGATCAGATTAGGTGTAATTGATATAAATGCATAAACTTGATATTTACTGAATTCTGAATTTTATGTGTTATTGCTTGTTTTTGTTTTTTTACTCTTTTATTTATTTCAGACTTGTTTGTGTCACTTTTTACCTTCTATTATTTTTCATATTTTTCTTTTTTGTTGTTTTAGTTTTTCTTATTTTTCTTTGTGGTAACTGTTGAAATGATATTTTATGCCTTATTTTTACTTTTAAAATTTTGTAGTCAATGTTTGACATTCCTAAATAAGTTAAAGGGAGAAACATCATTGATTGTTACGCTTCCTCTAACCTCTTTTAAGGATGTAATTTTCTTTCTAAATAAAAGTCTATCTCAAATTAATATAAGTTCTTTTTTATCTTACTACAGTAATTTATCTTATTCATATAATGTTCAAAGTTTTTATATTACTTTCAATTTTTTGTAATCTTGTCATTGCATTTATCATATGCATTTGATTATATTTTATGATTTATTCTTTACTATATAACAAAGTAAGTTTTTCTTCTCTAATATCTAGAAGATATACTCCCAACTAAGAGTATTTAAGAGTTTTGAAAGGGATTTGGCTTGCAGAAAATGCCAAGGGCATAAAATGAGCCAAAAAAGAAGAAAAATTGAAAAGGCGCAATGATCACCAAAAAATTGAAAGATACACAAAGTATATCAAAAAAATCAAAAGATGCTTAAAATAAGCTAAATAATTGACAACAGGCATAAAATGAGCCCACAAAAAGGCAAGCTTCATTTTCTTTCAAACCTTTAAATCTTAGAAGAATTCATGTGTCACTTGATATTTTCGAAGGCCCGAGTATGAATTTTATGATTGAGAGTAATTACTTTGGTATATTATTCTATAAGATATTTTTTTGAACCAAGTTTTAAACAGATCTTCTTTTCTTATTCAATTTGTTTTTTAGAGTTAGATCTTTATTTTCAAAAGATGGTTTGCCCCGAGAGAAGTTCGAGTAACACGATCGTCTATTCTACTATTTTTTGGATTTCGGCGATGTTAACTCATTGATTTTTATCAATTTTTAATTCAATCACATGGAGAATTTATCATATTCATGCCTTGATTAAAAAAAATGTTCTTTTGTTCTTCTTGACTTTTTCATTTTCATTTTATTATGTTCTACTTTTCTTTTCTGGTTTTCTCCTCCTTTTTGTGATGTCAAAAGGGGGAGTAGTGCCTCGGTTAGAAGCAATTATAATGCTGGAATTGGCAGTGTACTCCGTGATCATAGAGGAAGGCTTCTTTGTGCATTTGGCATTAAACATAAGCATTGGGATCCAGTACAAATGGAAATGAATGCCATCTTATCAATAAAAGATTTTATGCTCCAAGAGAGATATGATTACAATGGAATCATTATAGAAGGTGACAATAAAAATATTATGGATTTTTTCAATAAAATCTATAATAGGCAAGCAGGATTTGATGATGACCTTGGCAATTTGGACTTCTCCTTTATTTCAGAGTTCAATCAGGTTCTCTTCAACTATGTCCATAGAAATAGTAATAAATTAGCATATTATTGTGCTAATTATGCTTGCTTCTTAGATTTCTTTTGGGATAAACTCAGTTGTAATAAGGTTCCTCCTAGATTTATCTCATAACTCAAGGAGGATTGTGATTGTGAAACAATCAATTAGTTTCTTTTGTACTTTCCTTTTTTTTAATAAAATTTTGCTACATGCATTCCATAAAAAAAGGGGGGAGCAGTGGACAGTGTTTGAGTTGCTTTGTCGTACTATTCTACTTCTGTTCATATTTCATTTAGTTTTGATTATTTACCATCATCAAAAAGTGGGAGATTGTTATGAATCTGGATTAAGGAATTATAATTTTGATGATAGCAAATTATTCTAACACTTCTATTTTTTTCTACGACTGTCTTGTCTACTAACATTTCAGATCCACAAGATCGAATTACAAATCAAATCAGCTCAAGATTGGGTAGATTAGGACTAAGTCACTTTATAATATATGTCAAGTATCTTTCACCTTTTCCTGAGTCAATTGTATCGATGTGGGTCCTGATGCTAAGTAACCTTGCACACACACTCGAGGAAGAAATTCTATCTATTTTTAGAGGTTTTTTTTATTATCGCATCATTTGAGATGATCCCAAATCATCTAGGATGATCAATTAAAAATAGAAACCCTAATTAGGGCATCCTAATTAAGGAAAATATAATTAAGCAAACTGTCCTAGATGATATTAGCATCATCCGAGACTATAGGCTCAAATTAGAAAAAAAACTAGCCACCAGATCTGTTTAGGCATGTTTTATTTTTATACATCATCCAGGATATCATCCTAGATGATGTAGTGTAATTATACCTAAATTAGTGTGGTAATTAAAGAATGCAATTAAGGTTTGATTGCACGATCATATCGTCCTGGATGATCGCAAGATTATCCGGGACGATCAGTTAAACAAATAATAGTTTCTTCCTGGATAACCATAACGATATTCTGGATGACGTGTATTATTTTTGCACTAATCATCTAGGATGATCCCAAATCATCTTGGATGATCAGTTATTTTTTTCATCGTCCAGCATGCAATCAGGGCGATGTGCTGGACGATATTTTTCATTTTAAACTAATCATCTGAGATGATCATGAAATCATCTTGGATGATCAATTTACTTTTCTATCATCTAGACATACATTCAGGGTAATGCTCTGGACAATACTCAACAATTTGAACTAATCGTATAAGATGATCCTTCGATCGTCTTAGACGATAAAGTCAGTTTGTTGTAATTAAGAGTAAATTTGGAGCTCTTCCATTTAAGACCTCTTATTTACCCAAGATTATATCTTTTGCTACTGTCTTGACCTGAGAGAGTCAAGTGGAGAGGGAGAGTAAGTGAGAGAGAGAAGAGGATCTTAGTTGTCTTCTCTGGTCATCATCCCTTATTCCTTGGTAGTTTTAGAGATGTCTACTTCAGCAATTGATCAGGATCTATGTCTACTTCAGGAGCAAGTAAAAGGAGTAGGGTTCTCTACCTCCTTCAAGAGGAAGTAAAAGGAGTTGGGTTCTCTGCCTCATCGGTGTCAGTGAAAAGGAGTTTTGTACAGGCCTCTCTGCTTTTCTGTGGGAGCAAAAGGAAAGTCACTGAGTTTAGTGTAATACCCGAAGGAGAGGCTCCGGGGAGTGGACGTAGGTGAAGTTGACCAAACTACTATAAATGTTTGAGTGTTTCTTCTTACTAATTTTCTGCATTTAATTTCCACACTTCGATTTTCTTATGGTGAATTTTAGTTTGGTTTAAGATTGTATTTTTTATTGAGAAATTTTTAAAATACTAATTCACCCCCCCCCCTCTTGAATTTTTTATTGAGAAATTTTTAAAATACTAATTCACCCCCCCCCCCTCTTGGTTAGCTTTGGGCTAGTTCACAAGGGCTTAACATCCCTAACGAACTTTCAGTATAATCTCCTAGTGTAACCTAGCCTCCATTCTTGGATTCCAGCAATATGAATTGTGTAGTGTGTTTTGATTTAATTTTAAAGTTTTTATTTGTTAATGTTTTTATTTGTGTGTGTTTTTTATTTTCATTTTTGTTTTTATGTTTCGTTTGATTTGGACATGTATCCCTTATCAAAAGTTTTTCATGATGTATTTTCTCAGTGTTTTATTCATATTGTAAAAAATTATTTTCATATTATATGAATTATGTAGAATGTCTATGATTGTTTTGAGAGTTGAATACATAAAATTTTGATTTTTTCACATAGATCGTACTTTACGATAACGTCATCATCCTGTACGATCTTTATAGATTTGTCTAAACGCATGAAAATAGTTATCCGGGTAAAATCAGTTATTATAACTGATCATACGTACAAAATCAAATTTCATCTATATGATCCACGTGTCATTTTCTATGGGGGATGAACCAAACCATCATTAAAATGATCTTAAATAACTGATCATCCTGGATGAACACTTGTTTGTCTGTATGATCATATGGTCAAAAAGTCTGTATGAAAGGATGCCTCATAAATTATGTGTTTATAAAAAGTTGTTTTATTTTGGTCGTTATCATTTATCAATATGAATTTTTTTTTGTCTCGCATGATCTCAAGATCGTACGTACAAATCCATTTTCATACTATACAATGGGTCATTTTTCTTTAAATAAGAGGGCTATTGAATTCATTTTCTTTCACTTCCAAACCCTTCTTGAATCCTTCTAAAGGCTCCAACCTAGGAATGGTAAGTTCTAGCAAGCGCTCTCAAGTTACTAAGGGATCATCATCCATGGGTGGGGATGAGAACTTCTTATATAGAGATAATGAGCAATCTTTTTATAAGTATATAGCCATCAAAATCACTCCTTTAAGACTCCTCATTCAAGATGAAATCCATTTTTAAGTTATACCTCTTTTTTTCTTCAACCCAGTTCTCTTTCATTTTAACCTTGATCTACGCTTACCACATAGATACTTTTCACTATTTCCTAACAAATATGAGGTTTAGTGATGATGAAACTAGGATAACTTCATTTGTCAAAAAATAGCATTTGGAAATCACTAAGGAAGATATAGGAAGTTTTCTTTACTTAAGGACTCGTGGGACTAGAGCACACATTTTGACCTCTAAATATGATTATGATATGTCTAAGATCAATAAAACTTTTGGAGGTGTAACACAAGTTTATCACTTAGCAAGAGTATACACTTTGAACCAAAATACCTGGGTCATCCAGCTTGTGGAAAGAACTTCAATCATTCATAAGGCTAGTGATAACATAAATATGACTCCTCTTCTATCCACTGTTACCTATTTGATCATAACTAGACAACTTATTGATGAGGCCCAACTCATCTTGGATTACATTCATAACCTTTCTAAAATTGGGCTTCCTCATCATAAGAGGAAGAAAAATATTACTCTAGGAGACTTAGTGACTTACATTTTGGAAAAGAAGTATAACATTATTCATCCTGGACCTCCCACTAAAATGCCTATCTTCTTCATCGATGCCATTTTTCAATCTCTTTTTGGGAGAAATGAGAGTTCTAGTGAGGATACTAAGGAAGAAGGGGGAGAACCTACACCTGCTTAGGGACCTGATCAAAATTACTTTCAGGAAATGGTCCAGAGATTTGATCGATTAGAGACTCATTTTGATCAGCATTTTGATTAAATTCAAACTCATCTATACTAGCAAGATGCAAGATATCAAGCTATTGTAATTTATCTAAAAATGTGTTATAAATTAACTTGCATTACAAAATTAATTTTATTATAAAATTTAATTTTTCAAAAATTTAAGTTAACTTACAACTCAATCAAGTTAAGCATATCAATCTCATGTTCTTTTTAGGCAAACATAATTTGAATATTACTATTGAAATTTTGATATCTTATTATTTTTTATTTCTTTTTTAATATATTTATTTTTTGTTATTAAACAAATTTGATTTTTAGATTATTCATTTTGGAAAGACTAAATAAAGAAAAAGGAAGTATATAAAAAATAAATGTACAGTGTGTACAAAAATTGAAAGAATGCGCAATGATTCGCAAATTGAAAATAGGCAAAAAATTAGCCCAGATAAAAAAATATGCATAAAGTATGCCACAAATGTTTAAAAAGATGTGTAATATCACCAATTGAATTATTTATATTCTTTTCTCTATCGTTTAGTCTTTAATTCAAATCTATCTAATTTTCAATTATATTGTATATTAAAAATTGAAATTAACTAATTTTCATTTCATCACTTTTGCAATAATCCTCTTTATCTAATTGTCTAGAATGCATCATTACGTTGGTAAATTTTTCTTATCTAAAGTTGTTCTTTAATTTAAAATTTTTGAATCTTTCTTTTTCATCTTATGTAATTAATTTTGTTATTACAACTATATTTCAATCACTTTCAAAATCAATTATTTTGGTTTCTCATTTGATATCTTTTATTTCAATTTTCTTCTTTCCTTTTTATTATTGTTAAATGGGGGAGTAATCATATTATTTGTGAATTGTATTTGTTTTTGTGTTTTTGTGTTTTTTGTTTGTGATTTGTGTTTTTGTGTTTTTGTGGATTTATGTTTTGGATAAAAATTAAACTTTTTTATGTGTTTATTTATTTTTAAAAAAATTGTGTGCTCTTCATGGAATCTTCTTATATTCACATGTTTCTTATTTTAGGGGGAGCTAATAAGAAATTTAGGGTATACATGTTAAAATCAAATAATAATTATTTTTTCATCATAAAAAAGGGGTAGATTGTTGAGATTATTGTAACTTAGTTTTTTTATTGTTGATATTTTTACATCATGTATATTTTTTATGATTCTAAATATTATTATTTTAATTACAATTTCTCCTAACATATTTTGGATGTATTGCTTCTATTGTTTATGTGTATTAATATTTCAGGAAAATCATACTCCAGATTATTGAAGACTTCAAATTAGATTAGATTAGGGTTCATTATAAATGGAGTATGTATTTTTTATTTTATTGAGTCTGGGAGAGTGTGATTGTAATTAAGTAATTGTGCACACACACACATGGGGAGTGATTAAAATTATAAATTTGTTAAACTAATCGTACTGTATGAAGGAATCTTGTATGGGATGATTTCTTCAGTTATACTCTCCTACGAGTAGTTAAACGAATGAGAGGATAAAATTTTTCTAAGTAGTGATCATATTGTACGAAGAGTTCTTCATATAGATGACGTCCAGAGCATGAATAGAACGGGTCCCTTTTTGTCCCAATGAATTCAAAGCTTTTTCTGAATTGATCATATCGTATGATTTATTATTCGTACATACGACATCTAGAGTACGAATTGGACGGGTCCTTTTTCATCCCGACGAATCTCAAAGTTTTCTAAACTAATCGTACTGTATGATAGCTTGTTTGTACAGACGATGTCCATTGTATGAATTTGAAGGGTATCTTTTTGTCCTGATGAATGCCAAATTCTTTTGAATGGATCTTATTGTATAATTTCATGTTCGTACAGATGATGTCTAGAGTACAAAAATATGAGGTACCTTTTTGTCCTGACAAAGTTGAAATTTTTTCAAATTTTTCATACAATATGTACTTAGTTCATACTAGATGATAATCATATACAAAATTTTTTCATACAAGTTCATAATTATTTATATGCGATAGTTTTTTAATTGTTCGTATGTACAAAAATGTGATCGTACTGCACGATCGTATATGCTCAAAATGGAAATCTTCAAATTTCTAGATGGTTTTTTGTGAAAAGAGTTATTCTTCATGATTTTTCAAAAGAAAGTGAAAGAGTGATTGTGGGAGAGTGTTTGAGAGAGAGTTCTTGCAAGTGGAATGTGAAGGGATCACAAGGTTACTCAAAGGTAAGAATCTTTTTTAGTTTTTTGTTGCTAATCTTCCTCTTCTTCTTTCTAGTTATTCAAGAGAAGATTTTTGAAGAAGATTCAGTTCTCTGCCGACACTTGGAGGGAGTGAAAGGATAACGGTTCTCTACCGACACTTGGAGGGTGTGAAAGGATGACGGTTCTCTACTAACACATGGAGGGTGTGAAAGGACGATAGTTCTCTGTCGCACTAGATATTGGTGGAAGAGAGGAAAACGGTGAAGGCTTCTTCGCCTTGCTATGGGGGAAAAAGGAGTGTCACTTTTGGTAATAGTGCAATACCTGAAGAGGGACTCATCAGGGAGTGGATGCAGGTCTTGTTGGACTGAATCACTATAAATATGTGTGTCAATTTATTTTCTAAATTTTTTGTTTTTTGTACTTTAGTATTTATGGTTGAAAATTTTACTTTTGCAAAAATACAAAAATCAGTTTTCTATTGAAAATCCCAATAAATTTTTTAAATTATCAATTCACCCCCCCCCTCTTGGTTAGCCTTGGGACAATTGCATAGATTTAATAACCTATACATAATTAACACAAACCAAACTCTAAGCACATCAAAGAACTCATCTAAAGTAATTAGAGAGTTCAATCTCCCTTAATACTTTTCCTCCTGCTGACCCATCCACTAGCATTTTGCCTCAACATCTAATAGAAAGAATTCTAAGGGTACATTCCTCTAAGGAGGACACTACATAATGTCAAATATCTTTTCCAGCCTCCTCAACCAATCCTCTGCTACTTTAGGCTCAATAGTACCCTCAAATCTTGGAGGCTTCAATCTCATAAACATTTGTAGATGTATGTATACCTCTTCAAATCTAACAATAGGAACCCTACTCTATGCCTCACCCATCATCTGAGCTATCAAAGTAGCAAAATGTGAAATTATAACTAACCAACTATCAGAGTAAACTATTTATAGGAACTTCGTGGCTAGCACTCAATCCATCTATCATATCGGGGTCTCGTGGATTCATAATCACATAAAATATGTAACTAATTGCACATGCACATGAAAAAAAGTATAATGAACACTCATATAGACTTGAAACTACCCCACTAGCATTATAGATCAATTCTTATAGCTTTGTTTTATGATCTAATTCCAAAACTATTACTCTAATACTATAAAATCTTATTACAACCCAACCCAACCAAGGTAGGTCCTATCGTGTTGAGGTGTGACATGTAAATCCAAATATCTAGATTTGGAATTATTATAGATTTTTTGCCAAAATTCATAGAAATCAACTATAGAATATAGAGTTATCAAAACATTAAAATACTAAAAATAAACTCATCCACCATATTTCATTTATTTCATAAAAATAATTATCTACACTATCATACATAGCTACATATAATAGCTATATAATTGAAAAATTAATTAGTCATGACTATAAAAAATCAAAATAACAAAATACTTATGACCATATATCTGATCCTAAACTGCTAGTCCTCAATCTTCTATTGCTTCTCAGATCTTGAAAACTAGAAGTAAAACCACAGTGAGCTATAACAGTTCGGTAAGCCATATAAACAAATATAAATTTTTAAATATTCTTTTATCAAATATTTTGTTGAATATTTAAAAGCATCAAAATGCAAATTAAATAAATCACTAAACTGATAAATGTAATAAATGCATAGTTGTTATTCTCTTATTTAAATAAGATTATAGAACAAATAAATAAATTGAAATTCATAGCAGATAGCAGTTCAGATAACATTTCCTAGACCCATACAAAACCTCAAAGGATTCAAACCCCTTTCGACTCCCTCTTTATTTATCTGTATGGCACGAGAACATATCATATATCCATGTCTCAGACAAAATCTCAAGGGATTATGACCCCTTATAACTCCCAATAATTTCCTGACACATATAGAATCTCAAAGAATTTTTGCCCTTTATAGCTCCCAATAGAAATAATTTAATCGCATATACACATATTTCATTTTATTATAACAATTAAAGCGTAATTGATCATGTATAAAAATTTAATAATGTTGTATAATGGCAGAAATCAAAAAATTCAACTAAGCTTGCACATTTTCATTAAATTACCAAATTACTAGGGATTGTGTAAAATGATGTTTTAAGACTTTTATTATAATATAACACTATTTTTAAACATCTAAATAATTTTTTATTCAATAAAAACCCTATAAATTTCAAAAATATGGTTAAAAAATTTCTAGAAAAAATTTAAAATGTGCATAATCATAATATCTATAACATATAAGAAGTTATCCGGTGAAAGTTTTACATATGAAAAATTATCCTCATTTTTTGCTAATGAATAAAAATTTTTAATCAAAATATTTGCTAAAACTTGCATATTTTTGAAAATTAAGATAGGCATAATATATATTAACTTGAGACAAACAATTTTCCCAACTAGGCAACAACAACAACAACAACAAGCCTTTATCCCATTACGGGGGTCAGCTATATGAATCTTTTTTCTCTATTGTGTTCCAACTAGGTTGACGGACAAAAATGGCCTAAAATCTCCCAAAAATTAGATTTTATCTTTTTCTCACTTCTCTTTCTCCCTAATTTCTTTAATCTATTATATGTTAAGCATGTTTCCATATATATAAAAAAGGAATTTAATAAAGTGATGATTTGAATTCAATTTTTTATTAAAATATTATTATTCTAATTTTTAATATTAAAATATTAATTTAATATAAAATATTTTATGTCTTTAAATCCAAAAATCCAATTTTTTAGAAGAATATTGGTTTCTCATTTAGCTAGTCATATTTGAAACATTATGGTGAAATTGATTTGCAAAATGTAGATGTAACAGTCCCAAAAACCCCACTTGTGCCGACAGTGCCGATTTCTTAAAAAAATTCAATAGTGCCAAAAAATTATAAAAAAAATTAGGGAAGCTAAAACAAAAAACTACAAATGTTCTGGAGAAGACAGTTTGTGAGTTAGTCTTATTATGACTCTAGAAATAAACATGGCCTATTCTAGATAAAAAATTCTTATAAACAAATTTTGAGGTTTCACAATTGCACTAAGAAATTTCTCTTGAACACTATCCTAATCCTAACCTATTGATTGAGGGGCATCTTGATGGGTAGAATATGGGCAGCCTTGCAAGGGAGAATGAGGAGTATGGGTAAAAAAGATTTTGGTGTTAATAAGCAAATTTGGTAAGGAGACTAAGTGTGAGTTTTCATTTGGTGGTTTTTAATGACAGTTAGTCAGCACTCAGATTTTATGCTTCCCCTGCATAATATTCGAGTGGATATCAAAAGTCTACACTAAAATTATACTAATGTTAGAAAATCCCCAATCTTAGGAGAATTAATTGAAATAAACCTTAAGACAAATCTCCTTACGTACATGGCTTTCCTTTAAGGTAGCAAATAATTTGTTATCCTTCTCTGCAGAATAAAAAGTTTTTGTACTGCCCCATATAAGAAAATGTGGTATTAAATCAGGATACTTAGGGGCATTTAGTGAGAAGTGCTCCAAGAACTATAACTGCATAAGACCATGTAAGGTAATGTTAGCTATTGAATTATAAAATTAATTAAAAATTAAAATTAGACTTAAATGATCTTATCACTCACAATTAGAAGAGGTACAAAACCATTTATGTAACCAAGTGGCTTCTCAATAGTAAACTTGATTGGAATTTTATTGAACTCATAGACAAAAAATTCTTTGATGCTCTCGGCCTAATTAATTGATGAGAACTCATATGCATTACTTACTAGAGATTGGATCCTGCTTCCCATTTTTAAGTAATTGAGGGGAAAATAAATTAGAAATAAAAACTTAAAAAAATCTTCAACATAGCTGTTGGGTCAGTTAATGTGTTTAGTTCCACATTTTACTTTTAATATAAATTAATAAGTCTCCTATAGGTGGCTTACTCTGTCATATGATCTCAGCACCTTTATTGGGAAAACCTATGAGCAAAGCAACCTCATTAGATGTTAATTTCATTGATAATGAAGACTTATTGAGAGATATCCCTAAATTTCTGTAGCTTGTGTATCAGAGGTACATTTTGCTAGAAGGGTGGGAACTTTAAACACTAATATATATTCTAACTCTTCAATGTGTCCTCAACATCTTTATGAATTACTTCGACAAATGAGTCACAAATATTTAGCAAGTTAAAACATAACAATGATATGTAATTAGATGAATATAAGGAATCATTTGTAAAACAATAAAGAAAAAATTCATTAAATAAAAACTAATGGCAAAATATATTGAAATTTAAAAGTTCATGAATGTTTTAAACCTTTAAGAACTAGACTTAGGCTAACCAAGATGGGGGTAAATTATATGTTTAAAAAATTTTTTAGGGAAAAGAAATTCTTTAAAAACTTTACAAACCCACACATGATAATCGACACAATAGATACAAATATAAGAAAATTTCACTATAATGAAATAAATTAGATTTTTTAACCACACATATAATTGGAGAAAATAATCAGAATGAACATACCAAAATTTATAATGGTTTGATAAACCTGAACTAGATCAACTCCTTGGAGACTCGCTCTCCAATTATTGCACTAAATAGTATTAACTCTTCTTTTGCTTTCACGGCAAGGCCGGGAAGCCTGTACAAATACTATTTTATTGCAAATCTATTTTTCATGGCTTATGTTTTGATGATTGACAAACACTATGTCTCTTGGACTACTTGTTGCTTCTAACTTTTCAGGAATCGGAGATCGGATGATCAAGAAGGAGCCAAGTTCAGGATTGCGTAGGTTTAGGGTTGAGTTAGTCTGTACTTTTGATTTTCACCTTTTGAGTCTACTTGTAATGGTCAAAGAGACTGATGCTAAGTAACCCTACACACACACACTTGAGGGGCTTAGAATTTCTATTTTTGCCCACATCGGCCCGACCGATATTTATATCGTCCGGGACGATCAGCTTAAAACAGAAAGTCTAAGTAAGGATTCTTAATTAAGGCAGCCATCATTAACATCAGTCTCTTTGACCATTACACATTGGCCTGGATGATACGTGTATCGGCCAGGACGATAAGCTCAAAATAGAAAGAAATAGCCGCCATAGACAGTTAAGGTATACAGTATTTTTAAATTATCGGCCAGGACGATCAAAGGATCGGCCTGGACGAAATTACCAAATTATGCCTTAATTGATCAGGAAATCAAGGGAGTAATTAAGGATGATTGATACGATCATATCGTCCTGGACGATCGCAGGATCGGCCAGGACGATCTAGTCAAAAACCTTAAGTTACTTCAGGACGATAAATATCGGCCAGCTCAAAAACAGGGCGATGCTCAGGACGATTTGCCTCTGATTTGAACTGATCGGCCAAGATGATCGTGAGATCGGCTGGGACGATCAAGCCAAATTTTAATCGTCCAGGAGTGTATCCAGGGCAATGCTCTGGCTGATCCTCTAAGTTTTGTACTGATCGGCAAGGCCGATGTCCATATCGGCCTGGACGATAAAGCCGTCTACTTGCAATTAATGAGCTCCTTTGAAGCTCTTCTATTTAAGAGCTCTTGTTCAACATTTTTAAAAAACCTTTGGCTGCTGCCTTGACCTAGGAAGACCTTGAGGAGAGAAAGAGAGAGAGGAGAGAGAGAGCATCTTGTGAGGGGGAGCTTGTGAGGGGATTCACAAGGGTTGCTTTAAGGATCGCTCTGCTTCATCTTCGTCTAGAGTTTCTCATCCGTGGAAGGGTCGGTAGAGGTAAGGAGTTTGCTTTTGGTTTTGGTTCTCTGCCAGCTTCAGGAGGAAGCAAAAGGAGGTAGGTTCTCTACCTTGCCGGGGTGGGAAAAAGGAGGTCTTGTGAGGGCTTCTTCGCCTAGCCGTGGGGGCTAAAGGAGAGTCACGTTTTGTAGTGCAATACTTGGAGGGTGCCTCCAAGGAGTGGACGTAGGTCGAGTCGACCGAACCACTATAAATTTCTGTGTTCTTTTTCTTGCTTCCGCGCTTTTAAATTCCGCATTTATTTCTGTGGTGTGATTTGGTTTATGCAATTTTCTTTCTTTGTGAAAAGAGTTTTTAAAATATCAATTCGCCCCCCCTCTTGGTTAGCTTGGGACTAAGTTCATAGGGCTTAACATCCCTTAACGAACTTTCATATTTCACCACTACAGTGTGGCAGAGAACCATGAATCTTTTATAGGAAGAGAACCTCAACTCTATTTTCACCCTCAAGTTGATGGTCAGAGAACCATAACTCTATTTTTACTCTCTAGGTGATGGTCAGAAAACCATGATCTTTGCTGAAGAACTTTTTCTCTGAAGGCCCTAAGATTCCAAGTAGATGCTTGTAGGTACTAGGAAAGATTCTTGCTTGGAGCAATCTTTCGAATCCGATCACAAATTCTCCCTGACAAAATATCCCTCTCTTCTCTCACAAAGCTCTCCTCCTACTCTACATCAAGGCACTCTCTCTTGAAGACTAAACATGCAAAGATTTTCTAATAAAAGTATTAGAAAACTTAAGTAGCGGGCTTCATAAAACCTTAATTTTAAAGAGTTATGTCTTCTATTCATACATTATAATACGCATATTGTACCGTATAATCAGTGTAATTTAGAATCATCTAGCAACTGCGCACATAGAAACTGTTCAACCTTTATAACATTTCATACAATACGATCAAAATATCGTATGGTATGAATTGTAGAAATTTCTTCTATTTGTTTGGAATGACTCTTAGGATGGGTAACTTCATACACTATCAATCATCTAGCATTATAGACATCATACAATATGATCACTACAAAATTATGGATTTCGTTCGGTATAATCTCCAAGATAACAATTTCATTCACTATCAACCGTACTATATAAACTGTATCATACAGTACAATTGGTCATAATAATTATCCATGATTTGATTACTTGATAGCGAGGGGTTAATTAAGAAAGATTTTAATTTGGGCTTATAGTATGAACCAAATCATAATATATGAAGAGCACATAATTAGTATCTATTTTAACCTCTAGTGGCTAGGGTTTTCATATAGCACAATAGATCATATAGTATGAATTAAAATTATACTGTACAAAACAAAGTCATACAGTATAAAGCCAATATCATATAGTATGAATCACAAAAAAAAACTCTCTTAAAAACATTTTTCTCTCTCCCGATGTGTGTGTGCAAGGTTACTCAGCAATGATATCCACTAATTTATATGATACAACTCAATAAGGAAAAAATACATAACAAATTTAAAAATATAGACTATAACCCTAGTCTACCCAGTCTTGAGCTCATCAAGATTGCAAGTGAATGATGGATTGATTTCCTAAAATATTAGTACACACAATATAAAACAAAGTATCATTTAAATAAGAGAAAGCAATAACAAACACAATAATATTTATTTTCATAAAAATCAGAGTGCTTGGATCAGATTTGCATCAATCTCTCTCTTTTTGGTGATGGAAAATATTATTGTTTAGGATTTTACAAAAAGTTTCTTTCCTCTAAAACTCTCCCTTATATAACAACCATATGACAAAAAAAATGAATAACAACACTGCATCACATATCAACAATACAATAACATATCAAAAATATAATTCTCCCGCTTTTGGCATCACAAAAAGAAGGAAAATAATAGTAAGGAAAAAGCATAACTAGACACAAAAATAGAAAAATAAATAGATTCAAAAAGACTAACAACTCAAGGTAAAGAAAGAACATCATAGCTATTATTAACTCTCATGAGCATTTTTCAAAATGTAATAATTTTACTCCACAAATAGAATAGACTAAATAAGATAAGTATTGACTTTATTGCAACCAAGGATTTGGATTCTAGAGTTTGGACACCCAGCTTAAAATCTTCACACGCTAAAGTCCTTTATTTAAATACAAATATAATTCCAGAATGACAACTAAATAAGGAAACTTAAACTTTTCATACTACTAGCATGAAATATATCGAATAAAATATTAATATAAAAGTGATGAATGAAGAACCAAGATTTTCCAAAATAAGGTCTTAAACATATTATGAAACACATAGATTTTCTAAGATTTAAACATTTAACATAAAGAAAAGCTAGTTTAAGATGTGATAATTTTGTCAATTACGCATCTTTTGTTTTTGATACACTTTGTGCATCTTTTACTTTTGGCATCATTACGCATCTTTTGACTTTGGGCTCATTTTATACCTGTTTGATTTTTTTTTTTTACAAATCACTTCCTTTCTAAATCTTTAAGAATGTCAATTGTAAAAATTATCTTCCAAATAGAAGAGAAAAATACCCCACTTATATATAAGGAGGAATAATTTATAAAGTAAACCCAATCTTTCTAATAGGAATAAATATCCTGATTTAGAAAAATAATGAATTTTTTTGCCAAATTGCATAATATATCAATGATAAAAAAAATAGTATAATGAATATGTTTTCATTTCAACCATCTCAATTCCAAATCAATTTAAATTTTTAAGTTCACATAAGGAATTGACATGCACAGGAAATAAGAAAGGATATGTAAATTCATAAAACTTTTTATCCTTTTAGTTTTAAAAAATGTCAGCAATTACTTATTTAAACTTTTAATTCATAATAGTATTATTTTTAATACAAACAAAAAAGAGCATTGTAGTTAGAGTTCATTTGTACAGTACGATCAAACTCATACAGTATGATTTAATTCATAAAGTATGAATGCAAGTTATTCAATACGTTCAACAAAAATAATATTTTACTAGATTGAAAATTTTTCAATTAAAGAGCACATAAAATAACCCAACATTAAAAGAAATATAAGAACCTGCTTGAAAGAAATACAAGAACCACTTGATGGAAAATAAATAAAATTTTTATTATTTATAAGAAAAACATTTGACTATAGAAGGACTAAAAGGAAAATGCATTATAAAACAAAGTTAAAACAAACATGCATTGACATAAAAAGAAAAGTATAACACGACGAAAAATCCAAAAAAAAAACTATAATAGAGGTTGATCATGATCAAATGGTGGCTGTGGAGGTGGTTGAAAGAACTGGCTAAAGCTATAATACTACTACTAGATATAGGTGCACTGCTATTAAATATTTTCGAATTTCTTCCTGAACCAATCCCTATTATTTTTCATGTTGGGTTTGCTGTTGATCCATGCGAGTCTAAAATTTGTCAAATTGTTGAATCAACTCCTCATATAGGTAGTGGTGAGGAGGTGGTGCAGGTGCAGGATCAGCTATAGGGGCAGCAACACCTTCATTAAATAGTGGGTATAATGGCTCCTATTCGCTATGAAAGCACATACGGAAGGAGGCATTCAAGAAGAAGATTGGATTGTGATTAAAAGGAGCAGGATATATGATATTGTATTTTTTGTCCAAGATAGACCCAATCACATGTTCTAGAGCAATATGTTATTTTCCTATAGCGGTTGGGAATAGAAGTAAGATTTTGGATGTAATAAATCAATATTTGAACTTCATCCTTTTAGGTGTTTGACATTATGAAGTAAGTGACAATTGAAAGTAAGGGAGTGATGTTTAATCAGTCTCCAGCCTTAGGGATGATTCATGTTTTGAAAAAATGATGGATAACCCTAGCATTTTGATTAAGAGTGTGAACCAAGGGTTGGTGGTAGTTCAGAGCAGCATTTCTAAGCAAGAGATTTACATCACTCTAGTCAAAATTATATCTATAGGTCATAACAAGGGGTTTATTTCCTTGGGTGTTTAACTAAAGATGGATTCCTATGTCCACTTTTGTTATTACCTTCCTTAAATAGTGGGTATCATGGAAGAACAGTTTTGGGAGCCCAAGTGAGTTTAGATCCCTTCATGAATTTGGATAATTCATCAAAATGCATGTCATGCTGTGGTTGATGCAACTTAGGCCTCCAAACTAAATGTATTCGATGGTGAATTGTGTAAGTGCGACTAATATGTCCTAACATGCCATAGGAATAACATCTAATATCGAAAAAAGGGTTAACTAACCTATTATATTTATGATTCCTATTCATAGGTTTATGAGATGCATGATATAACAAGTGCGTAAGAGCAAGTTTATTTAAAAAAGCCTTTACGTTTTCTAATAAAATTTCATTAGCACTTTCAAGAGCATATATTTCAATAAGATCTAAAATGTTAACACATGCTTCAAAATCTTTAAAAGATTTTTCTAGATCAAGATGTAATTCTTTCAAAGAATCACATGTTTTAGATAAAAAAGTATGTTTCTTATTCAATTCATAAAATTCATCTAGTAAAGCCATATGATTCTTATCTAAATTAGAACAATCTTTTATGAGCATTTCATTTTCTTTTGTAGAGCTGAGCACTAAGTTTTTAAGCTAGTGCGCTTCTTTTTTAATTTCTTGTAAGAATCATGAAATTTTTTGTAACATCAAGAAATTCATTGTATGAAATTCGACATACCTCATCTTAATCAAACTGATCAAGATAAATGTTTTCCATAAAGCATAGATTTGTCACTTCCTTTTCTACTTTTATTCCAGGTGAATATGAAGTAGAGTCAGCTAAAAATGCTTTCTAAAATCTTCTCTTGTCTTTATAGAACTTAGCTTTTTCTTCAACCTTCTCCTTGCTTTAGGGATTTCTAAGATCTGAGTAATTAGTTTTAACGTGCCCTAGTATCTTGCATTCATAATACATAATATTAGAAGAAGAGATAGAATTTATGTAATTTATACCTTTGATCCACTACTGATAATGCTTTTGCTTTTTCTTTAAAAAGCTTCGAACTATCGATTCATCAGTGCCACATCTTTCTCTCCTTCATCAGAGGATCTGTTTAATTCATTAGCCTTTAAGGCTGTAATTTTCTTATTCTTTCTTGCTGCTACATTAAGTTGACTTTGACTCACTCCTTAATCAGAGGTAATGAGTGATCCAAGAAAGTTATCAATGGAGTAAACATTCAGATCTTTAGATTCAATAGTAGTAATAATTTTGGCATCGTATGAAGATGGTAAATAATGCATAATCTTATTTACTTTTTTAGAATTTGAAAATTCTTTACCTATAGCATATAGGGATGTGATGATTTGTTTAAACCTAGTATACATTTCATATATGGATTCACTAGATTTCATGTGAAAGAGTTCATAATCATGGAACAAAACTTTTAACCTAAATTGTTTCACTTTACTTGTTCCTTCATAAGTAATGCATAATTTGCCCCAAATTTCTTTACTAGTATTATAGGTAGATACATGCATGTAATCATCATATTTTTAAAGTGCAAACAAAATAGTTTAGGAATTTAGCATTAAGTTAAGCTAAATCTCAATCATCTGTACTTTATTCAAAAATAGTATTTCAGTTTTAATGTTATTTACTAAATGTGAATGTGCAAAATATCATTATAGAACTAACATCCACATATGATAACCAATAAATTGCAAGAAAGTAGACATGTATATTTTCTGAAATTTAAAAGGAATATTATCAAATATAGGTGGTTGTATGATTGAATATCCTAATGCAGTATTACGATTCCAAAGTTAGCTATTGATCAATTTTTAAAAGTTTTCTAAAACTAAATTTATAAATCCCACTTTGATACCACTTGAAAGTTCATGAAGGTTGTTAAACCTTTAAGAACTAGCCTGAGGCTAGCCAAGAGGGGGGGGGGGGTGTGAATTGGATATTAAAAAAAAAAAGGGAAAAGATATTCTTTAAAAAAATTTCAAACCCATACATGCTAGTTGACCAGCGGATACAAAAATAAATAAATTTCACAACAACGAAATAAATTATATTTTCAAAAACACATATAATTATAAAAAATAAAGTGAAAAAAATAATAAGAATGAACATATAATAATTTATAGTGGGTTGATCAACCTGACATACGTCCACTCCTTGGAGACCCCCTCTGCAAGTATTGCACTAAATAGTAGTGGCTCTCGTTTTGCTTTCACAACAAGAAGGAGAAGCCTATACAAATACTATTTCACCACCCATGTGCGGTAGAGAACTGTAACTCTTTTATAAACAGAGAATCTCAACTCTATTTACACTCTCTAGGTGATGGTTAGAGAACAACATCTCTATTTTCACCCTTCAAGTGATGGTCAAAGAACCATAACTCTATTTTTATCCTCTAAGTGATGGTCAGAGAACCATGATCTTTGATGAATCCATTCTATAAAGAATCCAGAAGGACGCTTGTAGATATTAGGTAAGATTCT
The DNA here is from genome assembly GCF_001605985.2 of Dendrobium catenatum. Taxonomy (NCBI): domain Eukaryota; kingdom Viridiplantae; phylum Streptophyta; class Magnoliopsida; order Asparagales; family Orchidaceae; genus Dendrobium; species Dendrobium catenatum. The sequence goes on from NW_021318918.1 coordinate 1,041,789, forward strand.
TGTTTGAGCAACCTAATGAATCCCTCACTTCTCCCTCACAAAATCTCCCTCTCTTCTCTCACAAAGCTCTGCTCCTACTCCTCCTCAAGGCTCCCTGTCTTGAAGTTTAAAGAACAAAAGATTTTCTAATGAGTATTATAAAATCTTAAGTAGTGGGCTTTAAGAAACTAATTTTTAAGAGTTCTGTATTCTATTCGTATAGTATAATATACATATTATATAATATGATCAATTTAATTTAGACTCGTCCAGCAAGTTCGTGCATATGAACTATTCAACCTTTATAATATTTTGTACAACATAATTAAAATGTTATATGGTATGAGCTATAAACAATTCTTCTGCTTATTTGGGATGACTCTTGGGAAGGCTAACTTTGTACACTATCAATCATCCAGCTCTATGGATATCATATAGTACAATCAATACAAAAATAATAGATTTCATTCGGTATGATCTCAAGCATGACCAATTTTATTCATTTTTAATCATATTGTATGATCGATCACAATAATTATCCATGATTTAATTGCATGATATCGATGGGTTAATTAAGAAAGATTTTAATTAGGGCATATAATACGAACAATTTCATAATGTATGATCATCATATAATTAGTATTTTTCTTAACCTTTAGAGGGTAGTATTTTGATAGAGCACAATATAGCGTATATTACAAATTAAAATCATATAATATGAAATAAAGTCGTATAGTATGAAGTCAAAATCATAAAGTATGAATTATAAAAAAAACTTTCTCCAAAACATTTTTCACTCTCCCTATATGTGTTTGCAAGGTTACTCAATAATGTTCTCCACCCAATTACATGATACGACTCAAGAAGGGAAAAATATAGAACAAATTGAAAAATATAGACTATAACCCTAATGTACCCATTCTTGAGTTGATCAAAATTACAAGTGAACGGTGGACTATTTTCTTGAAATGTTATTACACACACAATAAAATAATGTATCACAAAAATAGAATAAAGTAGTAATAGACACAATAATATTTGTTATCATCAAAATCACAGTGCTTGGATCAGATTTGCAATAAAAATATAGTAGGAAATGGATAGTGAAAAAAGTGCAGGAAAAGTGCACCAAAGGTGCTGTAGAAAACATAGAGAAAGTGTTGTAGAAAAAGCATAGTTAAATTGGAGAAGCAAATGCATAATGAAAGTGAAAGTTCATTAGGGATGTTAAGCCCTATAGAACTGGCCCAAGCTCACCAAGAGGGGGGGTGAATTGGTATTTTAAAAATTTTTTTTCACAAAGAATGAAAATCACATAAACCAAAATCACACCACAAAAATAAATGCGGAAATAAAAGTGCAGAAGCAAGAAAACAAGAACACGAGAATTTATAGTGGTTCGGTCAACTCGACCTACGTCCACTCTTTGGAGGCACCCTCTAAGTATTGCATTACAAAACGTGACTCTCCTTTAGCCCCCACGGCTAGGCGGAGAAGCCCTCACAAGAACCTCCTTTTTGCCACCCCAGCAAGGTAGAGAACCTATCTCCTTTTGCTTCCTCCTGAAGCTGGCAGAGAACCACAACCAAAAGCTAACTCCTTACCTCTACCGACCCTTCCACGGACGAGAAACTCTAGACAAAGAACAAGCAGAGCGATCCTTGAAGCAACCCTTGTGAATCCCCTCACAAGCTCCCCCTCAAAAGATCCTCTCTCTCTCCCTCTCTCTCTTTCTCTCCTCAAGGACTTCTCA
>NW_021318918.1:1050586-1119939 GCF_001605985.2 Dendrobium catenatum
TCTTAAATAGAAGAGCTTCAAAGGAGCTCATTAATTGCAAGTTGTCGACTTTATCGTCGAGGCCGATATAGACATCGGCCTGGCCGATCAGTACAAAACTTAGAAGATCGGCCAGAGTATCGCCCTGGATGCAGGACTGGACGATTGAAAATTGGCTGGATCGTCTAGGCCGATCTCACGATCGTCCTGGCCGATCAGTTCAAATCATGGGAAAATCGTCCTGAGAATAGCCCTGGATACGAGCTGGCCGATATTTATCGTCCTGAAGTAACTTAAGGTTTTTGACTGGATCGTCTTGGCTGATCCTGCGATCGTCCAGGACGATATGATCGTATCAATCATCCTTAATTACTCTCTTGATTTCCTGATCAATTAAGGCATAATTTGTGAATATCGTCCAGGCCGATCAATGATCGTCTTGGCCGATAATTTAAAAATACAGTATACCTTAATTGTCTATGGCGGCAACTTCGTTCTATTTTGAGCTCATCGTCCTGGCCGATACACGTATCATCCAGGCCGATGTGTTAATGACGGCTGCCTTAATTAAGAATCCTTATTTAGACTTTTATGTTTTAAGCCTGATCGTCCAGACCGATAAAAAAATCGTCCTGACCAATATGAGTAAAAATAGAAATTCTAAGTCTCTCAAGTGTGTGTGTGTAGGGTTACTTAGCATCAGTCTCTTTGATCTTTACAAGTAGACTCAATAAGTGAAAAAAGTACAGACTGACACAACCCTAAACCTACGCACTCCTGAACTAGCTTTGTCTGTTCCTCCGATCTTCGATTCCTGAAAAGTTCGAAGCAACAAGAAGTCCAAGAGAAATAGTGTTTGTCATTCATCAAAACATAAGCCATGAAAATAGATTTGCAACAGAAAGAGCATTGAATAACATCATTAAAAATATAGTCAAATATTTTATTACTATGCAACCTAGTTTTTAAAATTAAAGAAATTGATATATGAACTAATACCATGAAAGAAAAATTATAATGAATGCACACTTAAAGCACAGTTAAAATGAGGCTAAAATGAAAATAAAATAATAGAAAAAATTTAAAGCTATGCAACCTGTTTTTTAGAATAGAAGAACCCAACACAGAATCAATATCTATAAATATGCAACAAAAGTGCATCAAAGGCATAACAGGTTCTTGCACCTGCATGCATGTGGAGATAAAGTTTTGAACCATCCAGAATGCCAAAGGATTGCACCTATTTATACTAAAGTGTTTGGAATATCAAAGAAGAGAGAAAGTCAAAAGTGAAATGTCAAGATTAAAAGTAAATTAACCTAGCTCCGAGCTTTTGAACTCCTATAAATTAAAAATTTTAACCTCAGGATTAGTTTGGGTCTGTTAGGCTAACAAAACATAAATAAAAAATGATATCCAATTGAATATTCATTACTCCACCCCACGCGCCAAGATTTAATTAAAATCTAGATGTAGAGTATGTCTGTATTCTGCACAAAATAATTTCTCCTCTTCCACATGTTGCATAGTGCTTTGCACTCTCCCTCTTTTATTTTTGCCAAGATGAATCACACACACTCCTTTTGCTTCAGCGTCTCTCACGCTCGAATGCCAGGAAGTGCCTAAATGGATGCTTCAAAAAAGAAATCGAATCACTTAACCCTCATATCACCTTATTCCAAATCCATATATGCGTGAAATATTATTTAAATCCTAAGTAGGAAAAGAGGCAAATATGAGTAGATATCAGACATTAGGCTGATTTTGTTTGATTTTGAATAGATTAAAAATATTAAACTTGAAGCAGGCTAGACAGGTTGAGTTGAATTTGAACCAAATTGGAGTTTAATTTGATTAAATTTGTTTCCAATTAGCTTAAAATGAAATGCTATTTCAAAGAAGAATGTCCAGCCTTACTGAATCATATACTAATACATATGTGGAATTAAAGCATTGATAGCAGTGACATCATTGATAGTATTTGTAGCATTAATAGCATTGATAACATTGATATCATTGAAAGATACGTAGAGAAATGTGTGTGCATTACATCTTTTAATTTCATACAATATATAATTGATAAGATTAGCAAGACTGATAACATTCAAATATTTATGTTCATGCTACAGTGCTGATTCATTGATAACTAATTTATTGATTTTAGATGTATTAACATTTTTACACTTGTTGTTGATTTATGGATTTAAGAGTTTTGCTTCTCATTTTTTTGTTATTGATCATATTGAACATACTAGTGATTACTGAACATTGACGATATTGAATAGTATTGATTCTATTGAGTGAGATAAGCATGCATATTAATTCCTTACAACTTTTATTGAAAGTTATAGTTGGTTTTGAGTTTATGTTGGGCTTTGTAAACTCATTATGTAGTTTTATTGATTTCATGTTAAGGAAGGAGTCAAGATCATGCAGAGGGAAACCAATTAAGATCTTCAGGTTCTCCTTTTGATTTTGTTATATATTTCTTTTACTCCTTTGTAGTCAGAAGCTACTGATAGACTTATTGATTGTTAGTGATCTCATAACTATTGTAAATGTGATTTTGATAAATAAATATAGTGAAATATTTCAAGGTGTATGATATTTAATTGTTTTTGTTGGATGTTGAGTTGTATTGATTATTTGTAGAAGCTCTTGTAAATGATTAAAACTATAAAATAATTTTTTTCTCAAAATTTAATTCTGAGGCATGAAACTTGCCCCCTCCACGAAGAACTTGCCATTCTTCATGGTGGAGTACTATTGATTTAGCTTACCACTTCAACTACAGGAGAGACTCTTACTCAAAAGACCACAACTTGCCCAATCATATTCTATCAATCTTATAGCTCATCAACTTCAAAAACTAAGCTCACTCACCTCTCTTAGCAAGGCACCATAGAGCTCTAACGCAGCTCACAAATAATTCTAGGGAGACAGTCGCCTTAGCTATCACTATGTAGGACTCTCCATGCGATTCACATAGATTTACTCCCCTATATGCAGTCAACATTATTGAGCTCAACCATAGACATATAAATTAAATTCAAGAAAGGTAATTCCCCCTCTAGCTAACTAGAGTGTGACATATGTCTAGGGTGCCTTGTTGAGTTATTGAATAATGTAGCTTTTTTTATTCATTTATTGATGTACTATTCCCTACAACTCTCCCATCCTTATAAATAAATAGTCAACATGTTATTCTTGGATTTTTTTTTGAATTTAGTGAATCATTTTAGAACTTTGAGCATCTATTCTCACTAATATAAATACTCATACAAAAAGTGCATGTTGCTAGAAATGAATGAAGATAGTACAATCATGTCATAGAAGAAGCAAACAAAAATATACTTAGGCTTTATTTAGGACAGCTTTTTTGTTGATTTATATAGTTGTTTTCTAGTACAAAAATTTATAGTACATCGTGGATGTCTCATAACATCTCAAATCATAATGTTGAAAATGTTGTAACACAAAATTAACCATACAAGGAATAAGAATCTACACAATAGAAATTTGAATGGCCCAATTTGTAGATAAAAAAAATATTTGGGCTAGTTAGTAGTAAAGCAAGCAACATAAGTCGAAGGAATGATATGAGATAACATAAGGGCTTATATATTTAAATATTAAAAAAATATAACTAAATGAGAATATAAAGATATAAAAAACAGACATAAGATTATTTTCTTTGCCATTCTCTCTCTCTTAACTCCTTATATATCTTTTTACTTAATAAATAACACCTATATATCATGCAAAAGAATGAATGTAACTAATTATAAGATTAACTTTGAGTGATTTTGATTCTGGTGTTTTTCCTTGCATCAAAATTGATTAAATCAAACATTGTTATATATATATAAAAAAAAAAACAGTAAAGTACCTTATCGATGGAGAAGACTAATTGTTCATTGTGTAAATGCATCTTAAATTGAATAGTATGAAGAGGATGCAATCTCATGAGCTCAAAAAGGGAACTCGTCTTAGGAGTGGTTGGTATAGAAGTCAATAATGACTGGAGTTTCATAATAGTTTTTTAGAAGAAGTCAAGCAATTAAATTACTGAGTAATAGAATGTTCTTATATAACAAATTAGTAAAGGCCAAATGAATTGCATTAAACATAAATGACTTATACCTTTAGAGGTTATAGAAGGCTCTGCATAGGTTAGAAATAATCCTACAAATAAATAGAGCCTATGGAATGAACCTAATATACTACTCTCATTGGGCGTGGGAATTAGATGAGAAAAAGGATTAGCATAATTGAATATAGTGATGGATAGATATATCCTAGAAACCATAGTGCATATGCACAAAAAGAAGTTAACATTTGTATATGCACAAATGAAAGTTGATTATATGCATATGCACAAAAAGAAGTTAACATTTGTATGCCTATATAAAAGTTTATCATATATAAGATTAAATAACATGTAGGAGAAAGAGAAAGTCAATTATGTCCATACTAAGTGAAACCTTGCATAGGCTAAATTTTTTCTAAACTTCTAGCTTCTAAACTACTTTAAAATTTACCAAACATTCAAGATCACAAAAATTCATGTGTGTTCATACTATAACCTTACAACACTTTTTATACAAAATGTATGCTCTTTCAAAAAGTTAAAATAAAATTAAAGCAAGAAAACAAGTAAAATATAACTTGAAATGAGTAATTCTTCCCAAACAATTTTAACAAGAAAATTATGAGTAGTTCATCTCAATCAATTTTAACAAGAAAATAATGTCAGGGAACTGCTAGTTTTCACATCATAAAAAAGTAACACATTTTTTAAGCTTTTGATAGTTTCTCCATGTTAGCATTTTGAATTCACAAGTTAAAAGTCTGTGACACAAACTAAAATTCTATAACATGAGTCAAGCCAAACTTTAATCTGAAGGAACTTGTGCGTTAGTTCTCTTATGTAAACTCCTATCAACCAACCTTATGTTCATCTTATTGTTACTTTTTTTTAATGATATATTTATTACATGAGAAGCAACTTTTCACTATCAAATTGGCTCGAGCTTATGTTAGAACCATTGAATCAATTGGTGGATAAGGAGAAGAGTTCTGCCTTATTGTATTAATAGGAAGCCTACACTACTGAGAAAAAAATATTTCACATTAGGTGAAGAAGACCATAGAGGAGGGTAAATAGGAAATTTAAGGATCTTACGACAATTTATAGGTGTAGACATCAATTTCACTTCAAACGATTGATCTTTCCATTTACCTCTTCATTTTCACTTGAATGTATTCGATTACGATTCTAAAAATGTTTAGCGAGCAATAGATGTCGATAGAAGCTTAGGGTATACAAAGGGTAACGAGCATCGTAACTGATAGGATGCGAAAAGATAGTGAATGAGCTAAACGAAGATGAAGAACAATAATTTATGACGATGGGTTATAACTGAAAAGGACTTAAACAATGCGAACATGAAGATGACAGAGTGGGGAAGAAGAGTGAGTTGCTTTCGGTAAAAGAACCATACTATGAAGAGTCGAAACAATGGAGAAGCATTCGAAACCCAAAAGCTGCTAAGAAGAAGAGCTTCTTGTCAAATCGGACGAGAAGCATACAAATAATCATGGAGGGTAAGAACTCGCTTAATACATTAATAGTCATTTAAACTAATTAATGCTTTAACCTATAATTGCACATTTAAGATATTTTTAATTTTATAAATTATTCATAATAAAATTAATGGACATGATAATATTTGAAAAAAAATGAAAGGCTAAGATTTGATATGGGTAGAAACTCAAGCCCGTTTTATAATATTAGTATATATTTGCAGGAAAGTCATTTGAACTAGTGGATTATTCTCTTTATTTCTCCATTCTTACACAACTTCTTAGATCATGCACATAGAGCTAACAAGTTAATAACTCAGGTATCATCTAGGAATAAATTTGAATTCAACAACCCAAGTGAGAAAATATTAATAATAATAAAATTCAAAAGCAATATGTTTTTTTTTCTGACAAAAATTAGTTCAATTAAATTGAGGTAAAACATCAAATACACTTGCTTATGCTAAAATTAAACACGAATTTTAGGATTAAATAAATTTGTTTGATATTTTATCTTAATTTAATTGAGCTATATTTTACGGAAAAAAATTGGCCTATTGCTCTTAATTTTTATTTTTCGCGCTTGGGTTGTTGTTTTGTTATTTTTTTTATTTTTCCGTTGGTTTCATAGCCCGTATCGCGCTTGGGTTGTTGGTTGAAGGCTTCAAGCCGAATCTACAAGCCAAGGGTTCGTCTCTGTTGTGCAACACTAATAAATGCTTCTGATCTCCTACTTTTGAAATGGAGTGGGCTCTTCGTTTCGTTTTTTAGGGTTTGCTTCTGAACATCGGCGTGAATTTTAGATTCGGTGTTGTCCAGCGTAAGTTAGTTTGCACAGTTGGTTTCGATGTCGGTGTGATGGAGTTTGAGGGTTTTCTTGGATCTCTCGAGTTACATGTTGGCATTTGACTTAATGTTATTGATTTTTATGCCTTTTTTGAGAAATCGTATTTATTTATTTATTCCTGTTGGCTGATTGATTGTTTGTTTGAATTTTTTTTCGATAGGTTTCTTTATTCAATTTGTATCTGCTGAGCCTGTACTTTTCAATGGGAGGGGGTACGCATACCATGGCGTCTTTTGGCAAAAAATTCCATTTTTTCATTGCGTTTTGAAAGAAATATAAGTTTTGTACATTTTGAGAGGCAGGAGCTTTTTCGTTAACTGGTTGTGAATATGCCGAGTGGAGGAGAAATAGATATTGTGATTGATATGGCAAGTTCCACTAATACTGCCATTGAGAATATGCACAATGTCGGAGAAGGGAAGAATTCGTTGTGTGAGGTATGGAGTGGCTTTGTTGTCTGTGACCGGTCAATTAGAAGCCAGGAAGCTTTGGGGTTTGAGAATAAGTTGCATGATTGTGCTGAGGTTCGGCTGGAGAATGGGGAGGCTTTGCTAGTGAATAAAAGGGTTGTAGGGGACGAGAAGGTTGAAAAGGTTGTGGGAGCTGAGAATCCTAAGAAGAAAGGATGTAAGAAACCTCCCAAGCCTCCCCGCCCTCCCCGCCCTCTGTCACTGGATTTTGCTGACCAGAAGCTCGTAAGGGAGATTTCTGAGCTTGCGATGCTGAAGAAGGCTAAGGCTGATAGAATGAAGATATTGAAAAAAATAAAAAATGGGAAATCAGCTTCATCTTCTGCTGGAAACACTTTTGCGCTGGTTGTTTCTCTTATTTTCTGCATTGTAATTTTTTGGCAAGGTAAACATCATCCATTATTTTGCTAGTCTATGCTTATAATTGATTAGTGTTCTCTATTTTTTGTTTCTTTAGATTTGGAAAGAATACTGGGTTATTTAACTGTGATGTTTGAATGGCATTTTTTTTTTAACATGAGATGCATTAATTCTTGATTTATACAAACAAATCAATTCTTCTTTTGCTACAATACACTACAGAAGTCACTTTTCAGGATGCATGAGTGTTTCAATTTATTTAAAGTCAAGTTTGTCAAATGCGAAACCTAAGCAAGAGTTAGAACCTAGATTTTTTACCTTTACCGACACCCTTGTATAATGTTTACATAACTAGTTGATTCATCCTTAAAATAGGTTGAGTTGGTGGAGACTCACAAAGAAAGAGGCAAAGGGAAGGATTTTTCTACCTTTTTAATGTATCACTACCCTGATGCTAGGTATTTTAGCTATTTACAGAAGATATGCTTCTGTCCATTTGGAGGCATCTTCCATATTGTGTCTTTTGAGGTGATTGCCTAGTATGATAGGAATGGTAAAAGAAAGATATTCTCTAGTTTTGGTATGTGAAAACAATTTAGATCAAATGTATGATATTTCATGGTTCTGGATACAGTTGGAAGCCATGTGTTAGGGAAAATTTAAGTATGAAATTGGCACTTGATATGGGTTTGCAACTGTAATCCTGGATAGATAGGTAGTAAAATATAAAGTAGGAGATCAGCACTTGATATTAGTTTATACCAATGATAGAAACCTGAGCAACAAGGTTTGTCAAATTGAACAAATTTCTCTATAAAGTGAGATATAGAATTACAACATTAGAAGAAAAGTCAGGCCTTGCTATTTGAGATCAGTATATAAATAGGGAAAATTTTTAGTATGAAATTGGCACTTTAAATTATTTTGCAACTGAAATTCTTGATAGGCAGGTAAAAATTAAAGTAGGAGATCAGTAGTTAATATTGGTTTCTACCAATGATAGCAACCTGAGCAACAATGTTTGTCAAATTGAACAAATTTTGCTATAAAGTTAGATATATAACTGCAACATTAGAAGAGAAGTGAAGACTTTCTATTTGAGATCACAAGTAATTCTTCTAATGTTGTAGTTTTTTGTCTCTTTATGGTCAACTTTGCTGCTTAATGCTAACTTTTGTCTTAGATCTCATTATACAAATATGAACAACTCTTACTACTTTTGTGGCTACCAATGCAAAGCAACACAAAAAATTGTTCTATCATCTAATGCCATATTGAAATTGATGCAAGTTCAATTATAGTTCCTATAACATCCTACATTTTTTGGTTTGAGTTAGGTATAATTTTTGGTGTGGCCTATGGTTGCATCTTGGATGTTGGCTTCAATATGTTTGAAAATCATTTCAAGAGTGTTAAAAAAGCTATATAGGTTTTGGAAGTATGGTAGGATAAGTGGAGTAAAGATGTTACAAGTAGGGTTCAACCTAGGCCAACATATGCTAACAAGTTTCATGAAAGTTTAAGGTCTTGGTGTAAAGATTATATGAAACCTCTGGGCTAGGTAACACTGAGAATATTTTAAGTAACATGTGTAGATCTGATTTGGAGTGTTTCATAAAATTTCAAGGGCTTTAGGAGTTTTCATGGGGTTTGGAATAAGACTAGGTCTTTATGAAACCACTTTGACCTGATAGCCCTATGTATTATTTATGACTTGAGGGGATAGGTTTGGTGTTAGAATCAAGGACTAAAATCTCCTAGATTTAATAGAGGGGTATGTTTAGATTTTTTCTGGAGATTTTAGGAAATTTTGAAGTTTTTTAAGACACCCGTTTGTCTAATAGGATTATGTCTTATTTGTTACATCTATGGCTGATAGCCCCCAATGAGGTTTTGATGGGATTTTTAGTTGTTAGAATTTGGGGAATTACTGTACAGAAGTGTAGTGGGATAATATTAGTAGGGTTCTACAGTAAGATTCTAGTAGAATTAGAAATGAAAATAAATAACTACTCACCTAAGTAGTAGAGGATCAATGCCACCATAAGATTCCCCCTTTGAGAAATCGGCCACCAAACTTATTCCACGATAAAAAAACTCAAATTTTAGCAAAACATCATCAATTTTGAATCCGTTGATTTTCTTCCAGCACATGATATATGGTACTATTACAAACAGAGAAAATTCAAATGCAAAGAGAGGTGAAAGGTATTATAGTTGACCAATAAGTGGAGGAGAAAAGAGGAGGTAGATATACTTTATATATTCCACTCTAATCATATGGTTGCCTACCGCTCTAGAGTGGGAAGTGGCTAATTGATTTAAATTATTTCAATTAATTATTTTCCACTTAAATCTACATATTTTTCCGACAATTTTGATACTTTAGTCTAAAAAATTTGAAATTTTGGATTATGAAAATTCAAAAGTTCAAACTTATGAAACTCAAATTTTCAACCTTTACGAGTACTCAAAAAATTAAAATTACTGAACATACTCTCTCATTTCAAGCATGCAGCACATAAATTTAAAAGGTCTTGATTAGGATTTTATTTTCTTTTTTCTTGCTTTTGCTTATTGTGGTTCGTATAGTTTGTACTGTAGGAGGTTTTTTGTGCTACATCATATTTATTTATCACACCATGATTGATAATTTCACCCATTTAAGATGTTTTTTCTTTAAAAACACTTTTTGAGTGTGATGAAAATGAGAATGTTATGATGTATATGCAATAAAAAATTGAAAGGATAGAGTGAAATTTCATTATCTCCGAGTCACTGAGAGTAGTATCTTAAGAAAATAAAGTGGTGAAAATAAATCATAGAGTTTTGGGCATTTCTAATACAAAGTAAAGTGGCGAAAAACAAAATGGCAAAGTGGGCAAAAGATTTGCAAAATAACTTGGGCAATGTAGAGTATACAAATCCCGCAATAATCATTAGAAATATCTGGGGTAAAAAGATTTACAAAGCCAACACCAACTTGTTGATCTATGGCTCATGTTGATGGCTTATATGAAAGAGGTTTTGATTTTGGAGTTGGGCATATTTGGGAGTCCTTTATTCTCCATTGAACTTATGCACTGTGCAAATTGACATCTGACATCATGAAAATGTTTTTGTGTTCCATTGCCATATGAAAAATTGCCAGAAATTGTAGATTATTATTCATAGTAGCTGTTTTATCTATAATTTGACCTGTACTTTAAGCTATTTTCTTTTGATATGTGATTGTTTGATCAATTTTGAGTTTTATGATCTTATAACCTTACCTCTATTATAAACATGCTTAAACGATAGTCAAAGGGTGGTCCTTTGGCAATAGGCTTGTAATAGATTAAATACGTAGAAAACTAGTCTGTGAAAGTGTTTATAAGATATATGGCTATAATTATTAGGATAAAGATTGAACTTATGATATGCATTTTAGTACTGGTGAGATAACTAATCATCAATTGATTTTATTAGAAGATAAAAGTGATACCTATGCATGATATGTTCTCATATCTAGGATGCATTATATTACAAATGAGGCTATAGGCAAGGATTATAATTTTTAGCGCTGAGGATAGATAGGTTTAAAAGTGCCTTAATATGATTATTTTATAAGAGAATATCACATAAACTAAAGAATATCATTGTAGACATGAAAGATATGCTTATACACATGCAATTATACTTATTATATTATATTGATTTGATTGTTAGAGAATAACTAAGTCAGTAGTAGAGAAATTAAGCATTTCAAAAATTAAAGTATTATGATGGATGTATGAAAACATTAATAAAAATAAATTTTTTATTTGTTATATTAAACGGATGGTCAAATGATTTCTAATATAACTAAGGAACTGCAAATTATATTAACTGTTTCAGGGCCTTTACAAAGAGTGATTAAAAGTCTATGTTATATTGCAACCAAGTTGGAGTGTTCAATTTTTCATGCAACACTCAATTAAGATGAAGGGAGAATAAACATTTTTAAGGTTGAGCCCAAATAATTGGAATAAAGCTAATAATGATGACGATGATTTAACATTTTCTAATACCTAAGTTTTTGTATTATGCTATCCTCAGGAACATTTGTTTTATGTCTATAAAGATCATTGAATTAGTTTGATCATTTTAGTTTACATATTAACTAATCTGCTTGATTTGGTATGTATAATATATAAAAAAAACAAATAGACCAAAAAAAAAACAAATAGACCGAGCTATACTTCAAAATAGAATTAATCAAATGTTCGTTCGTTCTATTCAATTCAGTTTCTTATGATTAAAATTCTTTTTTGTTTTTCTTTAAAAGTCTTGAAAATAATGTATTGAGAGTACAATACATGAAATCTCTTGAAAATATGACATACCAATTAATTAAGCACTTTAACATTGATATACACATGCACCAAATCATCATGCACTATGCGAAATTAAACTAAACTGCTTAGTCATTGAAACCTAAGCCCATGATATTTTTTGTAATAACATCGAGCTTAGAATCTCTTATATCTTTAAGAAAAGTAAGAAAATATTTTAACGACCTATAGAAGTAAAATTGCAACTAATTAGATGTATTATCTTGATCACCATACAACCAATCCTTAGCGTAGGCCAAAGCTTCATCACTATCATGTTTCAAAGCACTTCGATATTGATTAAGAATTCTAGAATTATTACTAAAAACACTTTCAGAAGTCACGATAGAAATTGGAATGCATAAAATATCATGAGCCATAATTTAAACTTTGGGAAATCTATACTGACTACCTTTCGACTTTTCTAAGATATCTAATTCATTTTTTCTATCAAGTTTGGGCTCATCTAAGTATATTTCATATTCATACTTTCTAGGCATCGTAATCTCTACTTGAAAAAAAATTATAATCTTGTACGAATGTTTACACATATGTTGCATGCATACAAACTTTAGTAATTAATTGGTAGAGACTAAAATAAGAAACCAACACAATTTATAAAATGTCACCTGCATAAATTGTGATTTTATAGTTGTTGAAGATTGGCTGGTTGAAGGAGAGTTTTGAGTATATTGAATTGCTACTGATGCATTTGAGGATGAAGTTTGGTTGTTTATTTTGAATGGTTTGCAAATAGTATGAAAAACTTCTCCCTCACTTTTGTATTCTCACAAACATAATCTCTACTATAAAACATTTTATAATAACATCCAATAAAGTTAAATTTATAAATTTGATTAAGAACGACAGTAATAATAGCTAAGATAACATTGAAGTTTGACCAATATTTCTCAATTTAAAAATCATGCCAATAGCCATTCTTATATATTATTGCCTACTTGTTATTTCATGTCTTAAAGTTGCATATGCAGTAGAGATATAGGGAAAATAGAGATTTATAGTTGGAAATTTGGTTCCAAAGACACAAGTGATCTCATAAATGGGTACTAAGAATTTTCAAATGCTGACCATCTTATCAGATTCAACACTGGAAGGACATCACATGTAGTTGGAATAAAAACACATCTATAATAAATTGCACTGTCAAGTAAGGGTGCAATATTTGACCCGACCCGAAACCTGGCCCAAAAAATTTTGGGTTCGGGTTAACTCGTTTGCCTGACGAGTCGGGTTCGAGTTATATTTTCTGACCCATTTATCAAACCGGATTGGGTTCGGGTTGATTCGGAAACCCGAAATCAACCTAAGAGCAATGCACAAAGCCACAAAGTAGACAAGGAGAGCTCGACTGAGGTAGGGCAATTGGAGAGCGGACAAGGATGCAAGAGCGTTATTAGCGTGGGCCTGTTTGGATGCATGTCTAGGGTTTGCTTTTCGTCTTCTAGTCTTCTACATTTATTCATTGTTGTTTTGCCGCCTCCGACGTTGCTCTTGTCGGATCGAAGTTCTGAATGGGTGCAAGCTTCTTTGCCTCCTTGTGTCGACATTCCTGTTGGAACGGAATTTTGAATAGGTCCAAGATCCTTCGCCGCCTCCTCCACGTTGATCCTGTTGGATCGGGGTTCTGAACAGGTCCGAGCTTCTTCGCTCTTCATCTCCTCGGATGTTGCGCCTGTTGCCTCAAATAGCCCTTGAGCGCAGATATGGCTACTACTAGAGTTCGGGTTGGCGGGTTGGGTCGGGTCAACCCGACAACTCAGCGAGTCCGATCCGTGATAGGAATTTGTCCTTTACCTAGCATAAACAATAATAACAAGATAAAACACAGCAAAAATCAGCGAGAAAGATGTTTATTTTAGCACAACAAACCAAGATAGAAGTTAATCGACTATTCGAGAAGTAGATCGGCTCTCAATAAACCCTAGGCGCTGCTAGGAAAAATTTTAAAGAAAGCTACAACAAACACACATAACATGATAAAATAAAACAACCCCATTAACCCCTCATATAAACCTTTCTACTTCCCTCCATATTTTGAATTCAAATCATGCCAAATCCCTTAATAAATGCCTCTCACATCTTTCCTAAAAAGCTTCCCCAAAACCTCTTCTTCAATAAGTGATAAAGGATGTCCTGGGCCCCACAGGAGAGCGAAAAGATTTTTTTTTTATTTGTTGAAATGTTTGTGGGCCCCATATCAATACTCCTTTCTCGAAAAGTTACCTTGTCCTCAAGGTGGAAAGAGAGAAACTGCTTCTGGATGGTATTATAGGGCTCTCATGTCGCCACATATTCTTGTATATCTTTCCGCTTGATCAGCACCTCCCTGATCTCCGGGTCTCTTTGGCGAACCACTTTTACCCCCAGTAGTTCTAATATCATATCCATATCCTCTGACAGTGTGGTAGGTAGTGTGGGCGAGAGTTTATGGGCTCCAATGGCTTGTTTCAATTGCAATACATGAACTATTGGATGGATGGTTTAGGTTGGTAGCCAATGTAGGCGATATGCTACTGCACTAATGCGTTTCACATGCTCTGCCTCAAATCGACTATACACCAAAATGTCATTGAAGAAAACCAATACAAACTTGTGGATGTAGGGCTTAAAAACCTTCTTATAAGCGACTGGAAGATAGTTGGAGCTTTGGTAAGCCCAAAGGCATCATTAAAAACTCGTAGTGACCTTTATGAGTACTGAAAGCAGCCTTATGGATGTCAGTGGGTTGCATTCTGATATGATGGTATCTTGATTTTAGATCAATCTTGGAGTATATCATCGCTCCATATAACCCATCCAGCAACACATCAATGACTGGTATAGGAAACTTATCCAACACAATTTCTTTATTTTGAACTCCATAATCTACACAAAATCTCCAACTACCATCCTTCTTTTTCACCAATAATATAGGACTGGAGAAGTGACTAATACTGGGAAGAATGATTTGGGACCCCAACATCATCTTGATTAGTCTCCCAATTTGTTCATTCTGAACCTGTGAGGTAAAGTCGAACTCTAATTGGGGATACCCCCTCCTTCAAGATGATGGCATGCTCATACTCCCTTGGGGGAGGTAGGACTTGAGGTAGCTGGAACACCTCACTAAATTGATGGAGTGGCTGGATTATCTCTGGAACCTCCTCTTTCCTCATACATCCTCCTCCCCCTCCCTCGAGGCTCTGGAGCTCCACCAAGAATTCCATTCATACTCCCTGGATTGCCCTCATCATGATCTTAAGAGAAACTTTTGTTTTGGACCGACAGACTAGGATCCCCCCTTATTCTCACCTTCCTCCCTCTCAAGATGAATTCCATAGTCAATGCTTTCCCATCCACCTTAGTTTCTATCAATGTTTGTAACCACTTCATGCCCAAAACTATATATGTGCTCTCTAACTCAAAGGGAAGAAAATCCTACTTCACTGGATCTTCTGCAGTGTCACCAACAACCCTAAGCAAATGCCTCTACTCTTCTCCATCTTCACCGTTCCCATCATCACCCAAAAACAGCCTGTGTCGACTATGTTAAGCCCCAATTGGTCCACAACCTGGTTGGAGATGAAGTTGTGGGTTACCTCACTGTCCACCAGAACTATCACTAATTCTTCTCTTATTTGTCCTCAGTCAGCTGCTTGAAATTTCCCCCTGGTCGTGCTCCCAATCCCCTATCCTTGATTACTTATCTCTAAATGGGCACAATTTGTGCCATAAAAGTAGTCGTCGTCTGATATGAAGCTCCCAAATTGTTGCCCTTGTTACTTCTCTCAAGTGAGTTTTTGTCATCCATCAATTGGGCTAGCTCCATAGCCCTCCCCCAACCCTTGTCGTCTTGATAACCGGACAACAGCCCTTACCTCTGGCTTGAGTCCCTTCTTGAAATTCCCCTCCAACACTGCTCAGAAAGCTTCCTCAATCGGCTAGAAAGGTACTTAAACCTCTCCCGATAATCCATCACTATCTCTTCTTGAACAAGAGCAAATAATTGCTCGTAGAAGTCTTCTTTTCCCAACTGGTTTTGAAAATTTTCTAATAAACTATATTTGAACTCTCTCCTTGATCGAATTGGTTCTCTCACGTCTCTCCGCTGATACCAAGACAAGGCTTTCCCCTCCAAGCATAAACTTGCCTCCATGAGTCTCTCTTTCTCCGTCAGCCCATTCACTACAAAGTATCTATCCACTCTATAGGTCCACCCATGAGCATCTTCCCTTTTTAAAAACGGGTATCATCCGTTTTTTCTCTCTCGGATCCCCTCCGTTCCAATTTTCCCTTCCACCTCCTACTCCTCCCATATAGCGATTATTGTGATCTCTCCATTGTTCTTTCCCACCCCTTCTTTCATAGATATCCTCTTCCTCAAAATCAGCCATTCTTATTTCTTCCTATCAATTTTCCTTATGCTATATCCTTCACCCATTCCCCTTCTAGTTATCGGTTGAAGTGGCATATTTTCCCTATCGCCCAAGATTTCTGCCTCTCGATCATCCCTCATTGTGCCAATATTGGGGTTTCCCCCACTTCTTTGGTCACCTGCCGGTGCGTTCGCCTCTAATGTTGTCGGTTCGGTGTGAAGCTCTAATATTTTCTTCATCATATCCTCTAGATTAGAAAACCTTCTTTTCATGTATAAAATCCTTTCTTTAACCTCAGATTTGAATTGACCAACTTCTCCTTCTAGTTTCTCCTCCAAAGCATCCACTTTTTTCGGCACAATAGGTCCCAAAAATGTGCTTTGATACTAATTTGATATGAATTTTTCCTCAACACTACAAAAACAACAAGAACAAGATAAAACACAACAAAAATCAGCGATAGATGTTTATTTCAGCACAACAAACCAAAATACAAGTTGATCTACTATTCGAGAGGTAGATCAACTCTCCACAAACCCTAGTTGCCGCTAGGAACAATTCCAAAGAAAACTATAACAAACACACATAACATGATAAAATAAAACAACCCTATTAACCCCCATATAGACATTCATACTTCCCTCCTTATTTTGAATTCGAATCAGCCTAAATCCCTTAATAAATGCCCCTCACATCTTTCCCCAAGAGCTCCCTCCAAATCATCTTCTTCTATAGGTGATAAAGGAGGTCCTGGGCCCCATAGGAGAGCTAAAAGGTTTTTTTGATTTGCAGAAAAGTTTATGGGCCCCACATCAGTCTGGTTCGGATTTCCGATCCGTTTGCAAAATCAAGTCGGGTTAGGGTCAAATCATTTGGACTTTGGTCAATTGGGGTTGGACTCGAACCCGATCCATTTTGACACCCCTACTCTCAAGCATAATAAATGTTGAATTCCATCTTGTAGGTACATATTGTCTCAATCCTCTCGTACCATCAAGACAATTTTGCCTAACACATTCACATAATTTTTGTTTTTTGCTTGAGAGCCTTTAACATATTTGATGCTCTCATTCACCTTTAAGGTAGAATAATTAATTTCCTTCAAATCCTTCTGAACAATGAGATTAACAATATGTGCACAACATATAATATGAAGGAATTCACTTTGACAAAGGAGGCTATCTTTCAAATTCAAATGATTCCGTAGGAAATTGATAGAGGCAGTATTTGTAGAAGCATTATTTAAAATAACACTGCATAGCATAGCATATATTCAATTTTTCAGTCAACTAGAAACTGTTAGAGTTTTTAATACAAAACTCTGCCATCGCCGGGGGGTGGGTGGGGATAAAACCAAAATTTATTTCTTGTTTTTGAATTGCTAATTATAATTAATAAGTTATGCAGTTAAACAAATAAAATTATCTTTGTTGATTTCTTTTCTCATGAGTGCTCTTTGTTAGGGGTGAGAACATTCGGGCCGAGTTTTCTTTTAGAACTTGCTAGATGGCTATGTACATACACTGTCATGTATGATTATATATATATTTTTTATTTTTTTGTCATGTATGATTATATAGTGATGGCACATTTCTTGACATGAAAGGTACAGTTTGACCCTTAAAGGGCACAAAATGAGGCATTTAAGAATGATCTAAATTATTTCAGAAAATAGAGGAAATATTAAATTTGACTTTTATGTAGTTAAGATAGTTTTAAGATGAATAAGGTCAAGAAGAACATGCATTTACTTGAATAGCACCTTTCATGGTAAGCCCTTTATCTAGTGCATTTCTTCAAATATTATATTATTTTAGGAGGCTTAGATTCTTATTCATTTATACGTTTATGCTGAAATGTCCAGGTTTGTCTTTTGTCAAAGTGCTCAAGTCTATTGAATTATTTGATTTTTTTTTTCTCGATGCTAGTTGTAATCTAGTACAAATTCATGCTGCACCAAACCCATTGAATATTCATTTCAATATTAGTACAATCATATCTATTGATTGCACCTTTCATTCTATTTAACAACAAAAACAAGTGTTCAGATGTCTATTGTGATTTGTTTGATGCATGAACCAGCTTGCATCTTACGTGTTTTAGCAGGAAGTCCTTTTGAAAACTGTCTATTTGTTATTTTAATTTTAATTATAAGTTTTCTCCTTCTCTATACCAATGATTTGGATTTTTTTTCCATCCAGGAGTCTTTCCAAAAGGCAGGACAAACTCAACTTTTCTAGGATCTCCACAATCAACGATTGGAACCACTGCTACTAGCAGCAGCAGCAGCAGCAGCATTTCGATTGAGTTTTACCGTAATGTCTCCATTAACACTGGATCAAGCTGAGCTTCCCCCAAGTATGCGAAGTTCATTAACGTGTTTACGAGTAAAATAAGGCATTGTTGCTTATCTAGATGCATGAAACCCATCGCATTGCAAGCTATAGGCATTCTTATCAGTTTGAAACATTTGTTCGAAGTCATGAAAATCAGATTAGGCATGGAATGAGAAGAGAATGGTTTAAAATTCAATAGTTTAATTGGGGTTGGATCAAAGGTTAATTAGGTTAATATAATATGTATTTAAATTACTTAAATATAATCTAAATGGCGTAATAATGATATAATAATATTGTGATAATAAAAATATGTTACTAAAAATAATTATAGCTCATACAAATAATATTTACAATAATTATAAATTAATAGTTTTATGAAAATACGAACCTATGAAGGAGAGACATTGTGGTTCAAGGAGGATTGCGTGTGGGTGGCCGTCATCAAGAATGGGAGATGATCACCAACGTGGGTGAAGGGCAAGGGTGGATGAAATTGCGCATGAGAGAGCGCAGCCGGTTTTGATTTCTGTTATTTCGAGTAATAGGGTTGTGGAGTTTTCAATCAATAAAATTTATATATTTAAATTTTATGATAAAATTTTCAGCCTTTATATTATTGAGCAATCCTGCTTATTACTGCATTATTTGCACTGGTTAATTCTACCAATTCAACAGTAATTCATTTGAACCCGTAATTGTAGTCAGTTCCATCCAGTTTGATGTGACACCGGTTTTTAAAGTTAACCTATTGATCGGTCCTATTTTTCAAACATTGTTTTAATTATTAATTTCATTATAACATAATTATAGAATCATTGCATCACTCTTATGGATGTTTGCAACCCCAGTTATTTGAACTCAGGATGTTTAATTCCGTTCTTTTAACTTTTTTTTTTCTCTCTGATATACAAATGCATGATTGGAATCTGAAAGGGAGGACGCTGTTAAAAGAATGAGCAGCAGCTGAATGGCCCGGAGCTTTGGATTTCGACTTCTTTAGTCAATATGAACCAGGGATTTGGCATTTTTCCTTCATAATCCGCATGTGTATATTTGACGGCTCTTGCCTCGAGCCTGCATTGTGTGCATTGAACATGAGCTTGATGATCTTGAATTTCTGAGAATGGTGATTGCTAACTGTTCAGTTCTCTGGCATCCCTGCGTCACGTTGGATTTTTTAACCAGTTGTCTGATGAAGGTCAATTCCTGATGAATTTTATGTTTATCTAATTAATTATTTATTTATTTAGTGTTAATTGATGGAATTTCTTGAAACTTGGATTAGTATGCACGTTTAAAAGAGTAGCTGAGTAAGTTTCCATTTCTGATGTTCGTGTTCTGAGAGCTGCAACTGAGAATTAAAATAAACCAAGAAGAGTGCCTTAACGGCTGACTAGCTATCATGCACATTTACTGTTATTGAAAAAAAAAAAAGAGACTTGTATAGTAAATGAAAATGAAAAGTTGATAAAGCCGGAACGCCTGTCTTGACAGCAATCTATACAAATATAACCTTCCATTGCAACCAAAATGTATTTTGTTAGTATTGTTGCTGAACAAACATTATTAGCTGCTTAGTTTGTTTTTACTTTATGGATGCCTATGGGATTATTATATTTACATACTTACAATCCTTTGTTGAGTGACCTTGTGACGAATGCCTTTGTCATCTAAAACATTCCTCGGCACAATGTCATCACAAAATTTGGCAATACAATTAATATCACCTTGCTGATTTCTATTGCCATCTATTATTGTATGTTTGATATCATATAATGTATAAAATGCCTTGCATCCATTATGTACCCTTGGTCTTTCAAATAAATCACATGCTGCAGTGTGATCTCATAAAGTGGGCAAAATTTAAAACTGTCAAGATGAAAGAAAGTGCCAAATGAAGAATTTAAAATTTTATTTTTTAGTTGTACGTACTAGATGTGCTACATACAAGATTGATGAGAAACAATTAAACATGGAAACACAAGACTATAATTGAAATAAACTTATTATGAAATTTATATAAAATAGTGAATCATGGCCAACTTGATTTTTGTAGTTCATAATATATGGCACAATCATATTTTACAATTTGTATCAGCTTTTGGGGGTTTCTATGTGATCAAGTCATTGTATACAACAACAACAACATCAAGCCTTTATCCCACTACGTGGGGTCGGCTACATGAATCCTTTTTCTCCATTGTGTTCTATTAAAAGTCAAATTCTCATTTAAACCTAATAAAGAAAGGTCATTCCTAATATTTTCTAACCAAGTCTTTTTAGGTCTACCCCTACCTTTCTTAACATAAGTCAAATCATCCTGGACTGTCAGCTAAAGTCTGGCCTAATAGAGCGATTGTTTGGACGATATTCGACGATTTGAACTAATCCTACAAGATGATGTGGATGATCAGAACAAAAAAAACCTTCTAATCGTCCAGCCCTCCAAATCGTCTTAGCTGATTGAGCTGAATTTGTGTTGATCGTACAGGACGATCCGTCGATCGTCCAAGACGATCTTTGTCGATTAATTGCAAATTATGGCAAATTTAAAGCCCTTCTTTATAAGATCTCTTGTTTACTAAAGATGAGATCTATTACTGTGGTCCTGACCTGAGAGAGCCAAGAGGAGAGGGAGAGAAAGGGAGAGAGAGAGGATCTTGTGAGGAGTTTATAAGGGTTTCACAAAGGTTGCTTCAAGTAAGGATCCGCGTCTTCTCCAGCCGTCGTCCATGGTTCCTTGGAGGTTTTTGAGAGGTCTACTTTAGCAATTGATCAAGGTTCTCTGCCTGCTTCAAGAGGAAGAGAAAGAAGTTAGGTTCTCTGCCTGCTTCAGGAGGAAGCAAAAGGAGTTGGGTTCTCTGCCTCACCGGAGTCAGTGAAAAGGATGTTTGTATAGGCTTTTCCACCTTGCTGTGGGAGCAAAAGGAGAGTCACTTTGGTATAGTGCAGTATCTAAAGAGGGAGTCTTTAGGGAGTAGACATAGGTCTTGTTAGACAAAAATACTATAAATTTTTTTGTTTGTTTATTTTTAATTTTTACCACATTTTGAATTTCGTGCACTTTTAATTTTGTTTTTGAAAAATAGTTTTCTATTTTTTACAAAGATAATTTTAAACTTCCAATCCCCCCCCCCACCCCATCTTGGTTAACATACATGAACTTTTAAGTGGTATCAGAGCCTACTTTTAAAATTAAGGTTTAGACAATTTTTTGAAAATGATCATGTTTACTTTTGGAAATAGTAACACACCTGAAGGGTATTCGTCGCTAGAACCGCATTATTGTTTAGCAAAATATCTCATCCATCTTTGTTGAATATCATCTTCTAAGAAAAGTATTTTTTGATCTTCATCAAGTCATTGTATGAAAATGCAAAATTAAAAATATTAAAATAATCGGATTATATGATGCCAATTGTATTAGATGATTGGTAATAAAGAAATTTTGTAATTGGTATATGTTCCTTTCCTTATATCAATGTCAAAGTTGACCTAATTAAAATGTATTATAAATATCATACTATATAATGATGTAAATAATTAACCTAATTAAGACCAAAATATCCAATAGAAAATAAAACATTAAATCAAGAAAAAAATGTAATTCATATCATAGAAGCATAATAAAACATTATATCAACAAATAGAGATAATTTCTCTTAGAATCATAATAATAAAATATTCATATTGTACAATAGTTGTATCATAATATATTTTAAAGCCAAATTATCTTATAATAGTATTTTAGGTTTTTTAATAAAATTCCCTTATTATAAATGCCTTTCTATTGATTCTAAAATATATATTTTTAATGAAAGGCTATTGTTATAGACAAAAATATTTTCTTTTGCCATCTTTTTTTTTTTTTCCGTTCATAATTAAAAAGGGAGATTGTTGTGAGAGTTTGATTTCTTGGTTCTCTTCCTCTAGTTATATCCTTGATCTCTTATTTTAGATTCCAAAGTTCTTATTTAAGAACTTTTATGCATTATATTAATCTTGTGGAGACTTCTTATATTATTTAGTCTAACCACTATGTTAGGGTAGCAGTGATCTTCGGGGAGGAGATGCTAGGGCTTTCTCCATTAATTACCTTATAGAGAGAGAGGTTTCTCTTTTTTGTTAAGTGAAAAAGTTGTGTTTTTATTAGAATTCTTTAGCAAAGGGCTTAGCAAGTGGATGTAGGCCGCTAGGCCAAATCATTGCAAATATGATTTGCATCTCTTTTACATTTTGCACTCTTTAGGTCACTTACATTATTTGTGATAATGATGGTTAGCTATGATTCGATATTATCTTGCAATTTGATGAATGTGAAAAGGAAATTGGCATTTGTTGATCTCATCTTTGCTTTTAAACAAAAAAGTAAAAATATACTTCGCTCTATTTTTTTTAGTTTCTTTTATATTTTGGTTCGAATAACTTATTTGTTTCAGATGATTCGAATAACATATTTGTTTCAGATGAATAAGAAAAAAAAATCTTTGATTTTTTGTTCTCTTTTCATATTTGTTACCTTATTTTTACTTAATTAAAATCTAATTTTTTTAAAGGTGCACTAATGCCCTTTTGCTCGCATGCCATGCACTTTACCATCACTAATCCTAAAATCCTAATAATTTTTAACAATTTCCCAATAATTTGGTATAAAATATATTAATAAATTTTAAAACTTTACTTTATTTGGTGTGCACATCTATGAAAAACTATTATATTAGCTTAAATAACTAAAACGATTTATTTGATTGATAAAACATGAATGATTATCGAAGAAGTAAAAAAAAAAAAAAAAATTAAAATTGTTAGGAAAGAACAAAATATATTTGCGAGACTTATTTTTCAGTAGAGAAAAATGACTTGGAACCAAAACCCAAATATGAGTAGAAGTGAAACAAATTTCAAAATGTAAATCTTGTCCAATATGAGTGCCCCATGAGCCTAGACCAACATTACGAACTATTGATCGTCACAAACATAATTTGATTAAGTTTAATCATTTAGAATACTAATTCTTTTTGTAGGTTTTTAGATTAAATGGTAGGTGTACATAAGAGAATCTATATAAGATGTGTAAATCTAAAGTATAAAGACACTAAGGCAATGACCATAGCTCTAATTATGTTCCTCTCTCTTAATCACACTCTAAAAATAGAACTTTTTGATACTTAAAATGGGCTCCAAAACACCATAAAATTTTCAAATTAGCCATTACTATCATACAGTACGATCAAATATTATACAGTACGATTAGTACAAACAAGCTTCATCCTGGTATGAAGGTTTACGAACAGGCTAAAAATTCTAAATACAATCGTACAGTATAATTTAAACTCGTACAATACGATATGTAAAAATCTTCTGTTCATACAAGAGGATTACCGGGACGATCGAAACTCTTCTCTGTAAATCTTAGGGTATGACCTACATTGTATAGTATGATTAGTCAAAATCAAGGGATCATCTAGTACGAAGTCAGGGACGATCAAAAATAGCCTCGGTTGATCGTATAGTACGAATGGTATTGTATAGTATGATATCCAATCAGAAATTAATCTTTGATTTATCCACTAATCACGGTATTAATTTAAGTAAGTATTCAAAATAAATTATATAGTATGAATATGTTTGTATATTACGAACGGCTATTAAACTTACTTAAATTAATCTGGCGGCTAGGGTTTTTGATTATTAACATATCGTACAGTACGACTTGTTTTTTGATAGCCATTTCAGCCAGATCGGATCGTACAGTATAATATAAACTCATACAGTACAATCAATAGAGAAAAAAATCTATATTTTTAAAACCCTCTCCCCCTATATATGTGCTTGGTTTCTCAGTATTTCATACAATTTGTGGCCAGACTCAAGAAAAGAAAAAATAAAAATAAATGAAAAATTATAATATTATAAACTATCATACTACTCTACCCAGTCTTGAGTCGTCTTGTTGTCCTGAGTAACTTGTGATCTCTTTGAAATGTTAGTACTCACAGACAAGAGCAGAAATTAAAAGTATTCAATGAGTAATAATTCAAACGGTATTATTTGTCATCATCAAAATATCAGACTAGGGGTCATGGATTGCAATCATCCCCCCTTTTTGATGATGTCAAATAATGTTGGTTATAAGCAAATTTGTAAGGCATTTTTTTTTTAATTTTATTAAAATATCATGAAACAAATAGGAAAGGAAAGATGCATTTCGTTGAACTTAAACATAAGTAAACATAAGCAAGAAACATAAGCAAGAAATATAAGCAGGATAATACTAACTACAAAAGACTCAAAACACTTCTTCCCCTTTTATCATCACCAAAAAAAGGAGGCACAAACAAAAATAAGAAAAGTAGAACAAAACATATAAACTTCATAAAGGAGGATCCTAATCACTTGGAGGTGGAGGTATTGGGTGCTGGAAGTAGTGGTGGATGGATGTGAATTATTGATCAATTGAGGAAAAGCATTCCCCAAACCACCGCATGTCTTCCTCATGTTGCTGATGTTGTGCTTGTATATGGGTGTCAAGATGACTCTGGAGTTGGTCGAATCGCTTGACCAAGTCATCATGAGGGTAGGCTGGTGCAGGTCCTCAGGGTGGTGCACGCTGTCTTTGTGGAACAGGAGTAGCTTCTCCTTTTTCTTCATCAAAGTCTTATTCTTCAGGCTCTTTCCCCCAATGAAATAGAATACAGAAAGAGGCATCCAAATAGTAAATTAGAAGATTATCAGGTTCATCAGGATATGTTAATTAGTATTTGTTTTGAAGGATGTTAATTAGTATTTGTTTTGAAGGATGTAACCTATAAGGTGGTCAAGGGCTAGATTTTATTTCCTATAGGTGGTAGGGATGCGAACGACGGTCAAGTTTTAGATATAATCAATAATTAAATCTGCTTCATCAAATTTTGTTTGTGACATTATAAGGTAGGTGACGATCGATAAGATTGGGGTCATGATGATTCGATTGCCCGCTTTGGGTATGATTGAAGTGCGAAGGACGTGCTGAATAATTCAGGCATTTTGGGTTATGGATTGAACAAGATCCTGGTGTTTATAGAAAGCTACATTCACAAGGACTAGATTCACAGTACTTTAGTCAAAATCATTTGAGAGGAAGGAATGAGCTCTAGGGCCTTCAGTAGATAGCCCAATGTATTGGGCGACGTCTGTCTTAGTGATTTTTATGTGTTGACGGTAGACAAAAGAATGGAAGGTCATGGTCTCGACAATGTATGTTAGGTTGGCTAGGAATTCAAATAAGAGTTTTGAATTATACAAGAAGGCTAGGGTAAGGAGGAATTGGAAAGTGGTGGATACGAAGAGGTTCATTACCTCAAAGTTTAAAGCAGCTTAATTCAGAATCCGAGAGGGTGTAATTTTGTAGGTATTGTATTTGCGATAGGCCTCTTCATTTTTGGAAGATAGAAAATGATCGTTGGGACGGTAAGAGGAAGATGAGCTTCCAACGATGAGATGACTGTGCTTGCTAGAGCTTGACATTTTATGAAGGAAGGTTATACTAAGTGAAGTGAAGGATGAATGAGTGAAACAAGCTTCAGATGTGGAAAATTTATAAAATTTTGGACATGTTATATATTACGATCTGTGATCGTATAGTATGATGGGGCAATAATGTTGTCTGACTGATCAGTTCAAAAAAGGTGGTCAACTCGTAGTACGATGCATATCGTACAATACGATCAGAAGGATTTCAATTGTCCCGAGGGTCGTCGGTATGATCTTTGATGAAAAGTGTTGTACAGTATGAACATGTGTTCTTATAGTACGAAAAGGCTATTATATCGTACCAACCACCTTTAAGTCGTCCTCATCCATTTCATTGACTTGGATCGTATAATATGAAGAGGAGGTATCGTACAGTATGATGAGTCATAAATATCATACCAAATGGAGTAAAGTCATCCCAATTCGTTACTGACATAGATCGTACAATACGAAGTGGAGGCATCGTATAATACGATGTGTAATAATGTCATACCACATGGATTGAAAGACGAGACACCTGTATCGTACAATATGATGGTGATCATATAGTACCATCAATAGAGATGATATTTGAGTTTGGGTTATTATTTGTGTAGTTTTGATAAGTCGTATAGTACGATAGTGGGTCGTATAGTATTATAAAGAAAAATGTCAATTTTCCATTTTTGTGTAGTGAGTGCTTGATGATCAGGAACAGCCTTAGAAGTAATTTTTTTAATTATGCATTAATGTCTATGACACCAAGTCTTGTCCTTAGAGTGCTAAAGGTGTCATAGGCTAGTGGTTTACTGATGATGTCTGCCAATTGATCTCCTGTAGCTATGTGAAATAATTCTATATCTCCTTTAGCAACATGATCTCTTATGAAATGGTGTCTAATGTCTATATGTTTTGTTCAAGAGTGTTGAATTGAATTTTTAGAAATGCAGATTGCACTTATGTTCTTGCACATGATTGAGAAGGTTCCTATAGGTAATCCATGATCAAGAAGTTATTATTTCAACCATAGTACTTGTGCAACACAACTTTCTACTGCAATATATTCTGCCTTGACAGTGGAAATGGCTATTGAATTTTATTTCCTATTGGACCAAGAAACTAAAGAATGTCCTATGAATTGGCAGGTACTAGAGGTGCTTTTTCTATCTACCATATATCCTGCAAAATCAGAATCTAAGTATCCTAAGATTTCAAAAGAAGTGCTATGACTAGGATATAAAATTCCTAAGTTCGGGGTGCCTAGTAGATATCTAAGGATTCTCTTGATTGCAATTAAGTGAGACTCATTAGGATCAGCTTGAAAATAGACACAGAGGCACACACTAAAAATTATGTCCGATCTACTGGCAGTTAGGTAGAGAAGAGATCTGATCATTCCTCTATATTTTTTCTAGTCTACTAATTTTTCATTCGGGTCTTTTTCTAGTTGAATTGTAGAGCTCATTGGAGTGTTCATGGACTTAGCACTATCCATTTCATATTTTTTAGAACATCCTTAATGTATTTTATTTGGCTACAATTTTCCATTTGTTTTACACTAAAGCTAAGAAAGTAATTAAGCTCTCCTATCATGCTCATCTCAAACTCGTTACTCATTATTTTTAAAAATTCATCACATAATTTTTTATCTGAAGATCGAAATAGAATGTCATTCACATAAATATGAACAACGAGAATTTTATCTTTAACTTTTTGTATAAAGAGTGTAGTGTCCACACTACCCTTAACAAATCATTTATCTAGTAAGAATGAGCTAAGTCTTTTGTACCAGGCTCTAGGTGCTTAGTTTAACCTATATAGTTTAATTTGAATACTTGGTTTAGAAATTATGAACTTTCAAATCCGGGGGGTTGCTCAACATAAATATCCTCCTTGATTGCCCCGTTTAGAAAAGCACTCTTTACATCCATTTGATATAATTTAAAACTTTTGAAGCAAGCAAAAGCTAAGAGCACTCTTATGGCTTCTTGTCTAGCTACTGGGGCAAAGGTTTCTTCAAAGTCTATTCCCTTAGTTTGGTTGTACCCCTTAGCTACTAGTCTGGCTTTATTTCTTATTATGGTTCTTGCATAATTTACAGTATTTTTAAAGACTCATTTTGTTCAAACTACACTCTATTCTTTAGGTGTCTTGACTAACTCCCAAACATCATTCCTGGTGAATTGGTTCAATTCTTCTTGCATTATTAGGATCCAAAATTCATCTCTTAAAGCTTGATATATACTTGTGGGTTCTATCGTAGAGATGAATGATTAATGACTAACCTCCTTCCTAAGTTCGTGCCTAGTTCTCACACCTTCTGATTAGTTTCCTAAAATTAATTCTTTATGATGACTAGAAGAGTATCTCCATTCTCTAGGCAAAGCTTCCTGAGGTTCTACCCTTTCTCCTAAGGTCATAGTTTATACTCTTTGAATTGCCTCTATTTCATCTTCTTCAATTTTAGATTCAGAGGGCTTATCTGATTCATCAAATACCATATAGGTGGATTCTTCTACTACTAGGATTCTCTTATTAAAGATACTATAGGCCTTACCTACAGATGAATAACCTAAGAAGATACCCTCTTCAGATTTGGGATCAAATTTTCCTAAGGAAAGTTTGTAGTTGATTAAGATAAAGCACTTTCAACCAAAGATATGTAAGTATGAAAGATTTTGTGTCCGACCCTTAAGGAGTTCATAAGGAGTTTTATTCAGCTTTGACTTAATATTCACCCTATTTAGGATGTAATACTTCTTCCAAAAAATATCTAGGAAGGGTGTACTCAGCTAACATTGCCCTAGCGGCTTTTACCAAGGTTCTATTCTTCTGTTCTGTTATTCCATTTTACTGGGGTGTTCTAGGGGCTGAGAAATTATGCTCTATTCCTATCTCTTGACAGAATGATTTAAATCTTTCATTTTGAAACTCTCCACCATGATTACTATGGATTATTGAGATTTCACATCCTAATTTTCATTGAATCCAAGTGGAGAATATCTTAAATTCCTCAAACGACTCATTCTTATGTGCTAGAAATCTTACCCAAGTGAATCTAGTAAAGTTGTCTACAATCACAAATCCATAATTTTCCCCACCTAGGCTAGCTGTGCTAACAAGACCAAATAAGTCAATGTGAAGGATTTCTAATGGCCTAGAGGTAATCACATCTTTGATTGAATGAAAAGATGAATTGATTTGTTTACCTAGTTGGCAGGCATCGCATAGATGGTCCTTAGTGAAGTCTAACTTAGGTATGCCTCTAATTAGGTTTTTCTGTGTGATATTTTTAAGTGTTCTTCATACTAGCATGACATAGTCTCCTATGCCATAGCCACGAGTCATCTACTATTATTTTTAAGCAAAATGAATTTGAACTATCAATGCAATCAAGATCTAACATGTAAATATTATTTATTTGTTTTCCTTTTAAAATAGGTTTGTTATTTAAACTAATTAGGTATTTGTTAGAAAGAAATTTTATGTCAAAACCTTTATCACATAATTAACTAATGCTTAGTAAGTTATGCTTTAAACCATCAACTAATAAAATATTTTCAATTAAATAATTCTTAGCTTTACCAACAATACCTGAGCCCACCACTTTCATGGTGGTGTTGTCTCCCAATGTTACTTTGCCTTCGGTCCTGGTCTCCAGTAAAATGAACTTCTTCATATCTCCAGTCATATGTTGCAAGCAGCCACTATCCAGGTACTATATGCTCTCACTAGGTCTTTTGTGAGAGCAACCCTACAATTTCATTCAAGGGTTAGATTTGGGAATCCAAGTGAGTTTGGATTCCTCCTTATGCTTGCATGAATAAGATATATGCATGCTATACTGTGATGGATGTAATTTAGGTCTCCATACTAGGTGTATCTTATGGTGAATCGTGCATGTGCGAGCTATGTGACCTAGCATGCCACAAGAGAAGAACCTAACATCACTAAATGGGTTCACTAACCTATGTGGGTGGTGATGCCTCTTCTTAAAGTTGTGTGATATATGCAGCGCTGGTGGTTTGCTAGATTAGGCTAATGTGGCTGATGTCTTTTCTTTTTCTAGTTATTTAATTTTTTCTTTAAATGTGTTATGTTGATATATCAATTCATCAACTTCCCATTTTAATAAATGTTCATTACGATCTATCTCCCTTGTAAGTTCCTCTAATCTCTTGTACATTGTTTCTAATTCAATATGTGATGTTTTCAAGGATCGAGGCACTTCTGTTAATTCAATATGCTTCTTATTTAATGCATCATACTCATCAACCAGGGACATGTGATCTCTATCTAAATCAGAATTTTCTTTAACTAAGTTAGCATGCTCAATTTATAAAGTACTAAAATCAATATTAAGACTAGTATGCATCTTTTTCAATTTCCTATATGAGTCATGGATTTTCTCAGAAATAAGCAGTAGATCTTCATATGAAAGTTGACATACCTCATCTTGATCTGATTGATCAAGATTATCATTAGCCATTAGACACAAATTTGTTACCTCCTCCTCTTCTTCTTCTTACGATTTTCAGGTAGATTCGGCCCAAAATACCTTTTGTGTCTTCATCTTCCCCTTCTTATATTTAGCTTTGGGCTTGCCTTTTTCCTTAGCTGGTCGACTCTTTAAGTTGGGGAAATCAGCTCGGAGGTGAGCTAATTTTTTGTTCTAAAAAAAATTATATCAGATGAAACTTTAGTAGTTCTTGAGCTTTTACTTTTGTTCTAATTATTTTGATGACGTCTTTGTTTTCTTTTCAAAAAGTTCTTGAATTGCGAGGTCATCAAGGCTAAGTCATCTTCTTTCTCCGCTGTAGAGCTTTCACTTTCTAAGTTGTTTACTTTCAATGCCACAGTCCACTCCTTCTTTTCACTTACATTACTTTGCCTTTGAATCACCCCTTGCTCGTACGTAATGAGTGACCCAAGTAAATTATCAATAGAATAAATATTTAGATCTTTAGACTCAGTGATGGTTGTCATTTTAACATCATAGGAACTAGGTAAGCATCTAAGAATCTTGTTAACTTTTTCATAATTTGAAATTTCTCTATCTAATGCATGCAAGGATGTCATAATTTGGGTGAACCTAGTGTACATGTCAGATATTATTTAGCTAAGTTTTATACGGAAGAGTTCATAATCATGCAATAGAATGTTAAGTCTAGATAGTTTAACTCTACTAGTTCCTTTATAAGTGATGCACAGTCTATCCTAAATCTCCTTACCAGTAGCACAGGTCGATACCCTCATATAGTCCTTAGATTTTAAATCACAAAGAAGCAATTTAAGAACTTCACATTTAACTGAGCCAAATCCCTATCCTCATTACTCCATTCATTAAAATGTATTTGAGTTTTCACTCCATTCATAAGTTTAAACGGTGCAACGTAACCATCATTGACGAACATCCACATACGATAGTCTATAGACTGTAAAAAACTAGACATTCTAATTTTTTAGAAATCAAATAGGATATTGTAAAAAAAAGGTGGACGGGTTATTAAATAACCCTCCGCGGTATTACGATTACCAAAATGAGACATGATCAATTTTCAAGATTTTCTAAAATGCTATTTTTTAAAACTACTCTGATACCAACTGAATTTGCAAGATAGGCCAAGAGGGGGGTGGGGTGAATTTGATAACTTGTTGCAATAAAAAATACTAAATAGGAGTTCTAATATATATATATATATATATATATTAACCAAGAGATTTAAATTATTATGGAAGCAAGTACTTGAAACACAATTTGCAACAATGATTTTTTTTTTTACAATTTTCACCAAGCAATTTAAATGTAAATAAAAATGCAAGCGTAAATTAACAAAAAATAGTAAAGGAAAAAAACACACCAGAGATTTTATAGTGGTTCACTTGACCTACGTCCACTCCCAGGAGTCCTCCGATACAGGAATTTCACTACTAAACAAAAGTTATCCTTTTGCCTCCTCGGCAAGGCAGAGAAGCCCTTACAAACCTCACTTTCACCAACACAGCGTGGCAGAGTACCAAGAGCTTTGTCACCCTCCTTGCGATGGCAGCGTATCTTCTTATTTTTTCTCCCTCCTGAAGAAGGTAGAGTACCTTAGAGGACATGGATATAGAAGAGTCTCCCCCTCAGAGAGCCTCCCACAAGATCTTCTTGGGCCATAGGAGGAGTAAAGTGCAGCAAGCTTGGAGCAACCATGTGATCTCCTTCACACTCCTCCCTCACCAAGCCCACCTTCTCCTTCCTCTCTCAAACCCTAAAATCTTCTCGAGAGCTCTCTCCCAAGGAATACTCTCTAATCACGTTCCTCTCTCTTAGTCACACTCTAAAAATAGAACTTTTTGATACTTAAAATGGGCTCCAAAAAACCCTAAAATTTTCAAATTAGCCGTTACTATCATACAGTATGATCAAATATTATACAATACGATTAGTTTAAATAGGCTTCGTCCTGGTATGAAAGTTTACGAACAGGCTAAAAATTCTGAATACAATCGTACAATATGATATAAACACATACAATAAGATATGTAAAACTCTTCTGTTCATATAGGATGATTGCCAGGATGACCGAAACTCATCTCTATACATCATAGAGTATAACCTACGTCATACAGTACGATTAGTCAAGATCAAAGGATCATCTAGTA
The DNA here is from genome assembly GCF_001605985.2 of Dendrobium catenatum. NCBI lineage: Eukaryota > Viridiplantae > Streptophyta > Magnoliopsida > Asparagales > Orchidaceae > Dendrobium > Dendrobium catenatum. The sequence goes on from NW_021318918.1 coordinate 1,083,035, forward strand.
TAAAGTCCGGGATGATTGAAAATAGCCTCGGTTGATCATACAGTACAAACGGTATCATATAGTATAATAACTAATCAAAAATTAATCCTTGATTTATCCACTAATCACGGGGTTAAGTTAAGTAAGTATTTAAAATAAATCGTACAGTATGAATATGTTCATATAATATGAATGGCTATTAAACTTATTTAAATTAATCTGGTGGCTAGGGTTTTTGATTAATAACACATCGCCAGTATGATATACATCGTATAATATGACTTTCTCACTGATAGCCGTTTCAGCTAGATCGGATCGTACAGTATGATATAAACTCGTACAGTACGATCAACAGAGAAAAAAATCTACATTTTTAAAACCCTCTCCCTCTGTGTGTGTGCATGGTTGCTCAGTCTTACATGCAATTTATGGTTAGACTCAATAAAAGAGAAAATAAAATAAATAAAAAATTATAATATTATAAACTCACACACTACTCTACCCAGTCTTGAGTCTTCTTGTTGTCCTGAGTAACTTATGATCTCCATGAAATGTTAGTACTCATAGACAAGAGCAGAAATCAAAAGTATTCAATGAATAATAATTCAAATGGCATTATTTGCCATCATCAAAATCTCAGACTAGGGGTCATGGATTGCAACAATGAAGATGAAAGTTTAACTTAAAAGAAGAATTCTATGATGCCGTCTAGTGTGCTGAATATGGGAAATGACAAATTTGAAGAGCCTAGTTCTTCTTACCAACATGATGAATATGGTCCATGGATCCATGTCAATTTCAAGAATAAAATATTCAAAAATGTAAGAAATAAAGACATAGCAAGTGGTGAGAAAAGCTTGAAGCAAGTGAACCATGTTATGTCAGAATCTAAAGCACTCGGTGAGGAGGTATAATTTCAATCCATAATAGATAATGTGGCAAATTTAGAAGTCCCTATAGCAAATCAAACTGAAGTTAACATTCTGATTGAGAAGAATGAAGAAATAGAAGTTGTTGTTCAGCTATCGGGTAAAGATACTATTCAATAATATGAAATCAGTGGGGAATTTTATCTATACATTAAAGCTAAAGTTGTTAATGAAACACTGGTATGTACTAATGAGGGGAATATTTGTTTTTCTAAACACAAACTAGCTAAAGAACTTAAATCTTTGGGACCAGTTGAAGTTGCTCATAGAAAAAGGAAGGAGGGGAAAGGTATCAAGTTTGGTGGGGACTATTCCCCTTTGGGTGAATAATGCCTTCCTTTGTGTTTTGGAATTATAGAGGGGCTAGGAAGAGGGAAGCCTCTCTTTATCTTAGAGAGATTGTGAGGGATCATGATGTATTATTTATAGGATTGACTGAAACTAAAGTAGCAAATATTGATTGGAGTAATATTAATAGTATCATTGGGGTTGATTGGGATTTTTTCCATCATTCGATTGAGGGTACTTCTGGTGGAATTTTGATTGTTTTGAATAGGACTGTTGTGTCCTTTGAGGTGGTTGAGCACTGTTGCAACCTATGACCCCAAATTTGAGATTTTGATGATGACAAATAATGTCGTTTGAATCGTCTATTCATTGAATATTATCTTATTTGCTATTGTCCGTGAGTACTAACATTTCAAGAAGATCAAAAGCTACTCAGGATGACAGGAAGACTCAAGAATGGGTAGATTAGGAGTATGAGTCTGCAATGTATTTTGTTGATTTTATTTTATTTTTATTTTTTTGAGTCTGGCCACAAAATGCATAAAAGTCTGAGCAACCATGCACACACACAAGGGGAGAGTGTTTTTAAATAAAAAATTTAGAGTTTTTATTTCTCTGTATATCGTACTGTATGATATTATTTCATACCGTACGATCAGAGCTTTATAGGACGATTCTGTGAATAGATCGTACCGTACATATGTTCAAAGCCAAAACCCTAGCAGCCATTTTAACTTAAGTAAGTTATTCTCCGCCGCTCGTACTGTATGAACACCTTCGTACTGTACAATTTTGTTTAAATACTTACTTAATTTAACCCGTGATTAGTGTAAGAAATCCGGGCTTAATTATAATTTGAACATCGTACTGTACGAACCCATTCGTACAATACGATGAACAGAGATGAATTATAATCGTCCCGAAGATCGTCCTGGACGATCTCTTGGTTTTTGTCTCATCGTACTGTACGATGTACATCGTACCATACGATGAACAGAGATGATGTTTGATCGTCCCGACTATCGTCCTGTACGAACAGAATTGTTATGGATCATACCGTACGATTTAAAATCATACTGTACGAATACTTTTGAACTGTTCGTACCACTTCGTACCAGGATGAAGTGTGTTTATACATATCGTACTATACAATTAGAAACCATACTATACGATAGTAACAACTACTTTTGAAATCTCAAGTATTTTGGAGCCCGTTTTGAGGTGAAAAACCTGTCATATTTTGAGAGTGTGAATTAGAGAGGAGAACATGGTTAGAGAGGGATTCCGAGGGAGAGAGCTCTTGAGAAGTTCTTTAGGGTTTGAGAGAGGAAGGAGAAGGTGAGCGTTGTGAGGGAGAAGAGGTGTGAGGGAGATCACACGGTTGCTTCAAACTTGCTGCATCTTGCTCCTCCTGTGGCCCTAGAAGAATTTATGGGAGGATCTCCAAGGGGAAAGGCTCTTATACATCCGTGACCTCGAGGTACTTTGTCTTCTCCAGGAGGGAGAAAAATGAGAAGATTCTCTACCGTTTCCAGGAGGGTGAAAATAGAGTTTGGCACTCCGCCACGACGGGTTGGTGAAAGGGAGTATTGTAAGTGCTTCTCCGCCTTGCCAAGGGGGGTAAAAGGAGAGCTATTGCTTGTAGTGAAATACCCGGAGCGGAAGACTCCGGGGAGTGGACGTAAATGATGGTTTGACCTAACCACTATAAAAATCTCGGTGTGCTTTTTCCTTATTATCTTTTATTATTGCGTGCATTTTATTTTTCAATATTTGCTTGGAAAATTTGTGAAAAAAAATTGTTTAATTTTCATGTTAAAATTTTAAAACATCAAAAATATTAGAACTCCTTCTTAGGTTTTAACTATTGTCAAAAAGTTTTCACAATTCACCTCCCCTCTTGTCCATCTAGTAATTTCAAGCACTCCTCTCAAGTGGTGTTAGGGAGTTTTAGTACTCCGTCTATGGGTGTTTGGAATGTTGCTACAATATATGGGAATAAGTCTTATCATGAGAGAAGGAGCTTATGGAATTTGATTGAATGGAATGTGGTGGATAGTACTCCCTCTATTGTGGGAGGTGATTTCAATTACATTTTATCCAAGGAGGATAAAAGGGGAGGCAAGAGGTTTATCTTTTCTCAAGGGCCAAAAGAAATGAAGCTGTTTATGACTAACAATAATTTTCATGATTTTGGGATTATTGAATTAAAATATACTTGATGTAACAATAAGGAGCGTGGCAATAGAATTTTTGAAAAACTTGATAAATGCGTGGTAAACACTACTGCTTTATAGATGGTAGAATTGGCAAGGACTAGACATCTTGCAAGGGTGGCATCCGATCATAGTCCTATTGTTTTCAAGTTGGGTGAAAAACATTACAAACAGTCCAAGATTATTAGGTTTGAATACACTTGGAGATCTTATCCGGCGTCTTGGAGTATTGTGCTTAAATCTTAGAAAAAAACATGATTTTGGTGATGATGTTGAAATGTTGCATAGGAAGCTTCATATAACTTTGAAGGCACTCTTTTATTGGAATAAAAATAAATGCAAAAACCTTTGTTTATTGAAGGAGGAGCTAAAGAAGAAAATTTTGGAGTTACAACTGGAGGAAGCATCGGATGGAGGCCTTACCATGGAAAAGATGATTTTACTTCGTAGCAAGGTTCAAGAGCTAAATATTATTTAAAAAGGTTATCTACATGGTGGAATCAAAGGGCTAAGGCAAGGTGGCTTGATGAAGGTGATACTAATTCAATTTTTTTTCACAACTTTACTTCATCTAGGGAGGAATTGGAATGTTATTAAATTCATTAAGGATGAAGAAAGCAATGTGGTGGAGGAATTTGAGCAGTTTGAATCTATTTTTATAAATAAATGGAGATCAATAAATTGTTATTTAGCTTATTGGCATTTATTTACCGAGAATCAGAGAGTTACACATGAAGATATGGAGATGTTGAAAGCTGAATTCAATCTTGAAGAATTGGTTGCTATGTTTACGTATTTCAATAAGGGAACAATAAATCACCGGGTATGGATGGTATAACTTCTTATTTTTTTTTTAAATTTTATTGGAGCATAATAAAAGAAACTACTTGGAAATATATTGATAGTTTCTTCAAATCTTGTTCTCTGCATGAAAAGTGGAAAGATACTTTGATTGTGTTGATTCCTAAGGTGAAGAACTCGGTTGTAACTTCCAATTATAGACCAATTAGTCTATGTCAAACTATTTGCAAATTAGTTGCAACTATGATGGTAAATAGATTGAAAATATGTATTTTTAAGTTAATTTTTTAGGAACAAGTAGCTTTTATGCTGGGTAGATCCATGTCTGAGCGTTGCTTATTAGCTTATGAGATCTTCCATAAGTTTAGGATCTCTAAGAACAAGAAAGGCATGATGGAAGTGAATCTTAATATGGAGGAAGCATATGATAGTTTGGGATGGCCAACCTTAAAGAAATTTTTAGATCAGTTTGGATTTCCTTATAAGTTCTCAAAACTCATCATGGAATGTGTTATGAATTTAAGGTTTATTATCATTTTAAATGTCAAATATTCTAAATGGATTAATACAAAGAGTGGTTTTTGACAGGGATGTCCTCTTTCTCCATATTTATATATTATATGTGCTCAACTATTATCAAATGTGAAAAATCAAAGAGGTATTGATTTGGGTATTCACATTTCTCCTATATCAAATAAGATTACACATCTTCTATTTGCCGATGATGTGTTAGTTTTTGCTCAAGCTTCTACAAGAGTTGTTAAAGTTTTAAAAGATATTGTTGCTGATTTCTGCGGATAGACAAGACAAAGGGTGAACAATAAGAAGTCTTTGATCATGTTTGGTAAAGCTGTTAAATGACCAAGACAGAACAAAATCGTTAAGAAGTTGGGATTCAAAGCAGTGAAGGATTTGTAGTATTTGGGAATTTAAATCGCTTTAAGGAGACTTGGAATGATAGATTTCCAAGGCATTATGGATCATGTCATGGAAAAACTTAATTGTTGGGGAAATAAGAATTTATCCTTGGTAGGGAAGATTACTCTTATTAAGTATTCTTTTTTATCTTTGCCAGATTTTTTATCAACACATTCTTTGGTTCCCAAAAGTTTATTACGTGAAATGGATAAACTTAGTAGGGATTTTATATGGCATAAATCTAATGGAAAGAAGGGTTTACATTATGTTGCTTTGGGAGAGTTATGCAAACCAAAAAGTGATGGTGGTTTGGGCATGCACTCGCCTGTTCTTAAAGTTGGTCCTCTTAGAGCAATAATGGCATGGAGATCAATTTAAAATCCCGATTCTTTGTGTCACAGGAATATCATTGCTAGATATGGGAATAATATATTGAAGGAGGAAATTTAGAAAGGATCTTCTAATGCATATAAAATTTTGTTAGATGGAAGCAAACATCTCAAACCCATTACTAGGTATGAAAGTGAGTAAAAATGAAAGTATTAATGTGTTGAAAGATATCTATGAAAGTTTTTACAGGGATGTTAAGCCCTAAAGAATTAGTCCCAAGACTAACCTAGAGGGGGGGGGGGGAGGGGGGGGGGGGGGGGGAATTGATATTTAAAAAAAAAATTTAAGCAAAAGCACAATCACAACCAAACAAAGATTCACCATAGAAATCAAAGTGTAGAAATTAAAGGCGGAAGCACAATAAGAAAGAACACACCATATTTTATAGTGGTTCAGCCAACCTGACTTACGTACACTCCCCATAACCTCTCCTCTATGTATTGCACTAAACACAGTGTCTATACTTTTTCTCCCACAGCAAGGCGGAGAAGCCCATACAAAAACTCCTTTCCACCAACCCAGGTGAGGCAAAGAACCCAACTCCTTTTGCTTCTTCCAAAAGTAGGTAGGGAACCCAACTCCTTTTGCTTTCTCCTAAAGCAGGAAAAGAACCTCGATTAGATGTTGAAGTAGACCTCTCTAGAACCCCTAATGAACCAGGGATGACGACCAGAGAAGAGGATGATAGATCCTTTCTTTGAGTAACCTTTGTGAAACCTCTCACAAACTTCCCCTCTCAAGATCCTCTTTCTTTTTCCCTTGCTCTCCCTCTCCTCTTGGCTCTCTAAGGTCAGGACAACAGAAAAATATATCCTCTTAGGTAAAATAAGAGGTCTTATATAAAAGAGTTTTGGAATAGCTCTTAATTGCAATAAACTGACATTATCATTCAAGACGATATAAATATCATTCTGTATGATCAGTACAAATTTAGCTCAATCAGTCAGGACGATTTGGGACTATTATTACAAATCTGATTTTAGGGAATAGAATTTTAATAATAGCAAACACATCTATTTCTCTACGACTGCCTTGTCTACTAACATTTCAGGTCCATAAGATCAAACTGCAAGTTGAACCAGCTCAAGATTGGTTAGATTAGGACCGAGTCAGTTTATAATGCACAAAACTATATCTTTTACCTTTTCTTGAATCCATTGTAATATTGTGGGTCCTGATACAAAGTAACCTTGGAAATACACACACACACTTGTGAGAGATTTTTTGACTGTTTTTAGAGTTTTTTTATTTTTGTTCACATCATCCGGGATGATCCAAAAAAAATTCCTAGATAATTGGATAAAAATAGAAACTCTAATTAGGGTATCCTGGTTAAGGCAGCCGTTATGAAGTGCATCATCCTGGATGATATTTGTATCGGCCGGGACGATAGGCTCAAACAAGAAAGAATCAGCCGCCAGATCTATTTAGGTATATGTTATTTTTGGACATCGTTCAGGATATCGTCCTAGACAATACAATGTAATTATGTGTAATTAATTTGGTAATTAAAGAAAGAAATTAAGATTTAATTACTCGATTATATCATTTTGAACTATCTACAGATTGGTCGGGGTGATCAGTTCACAAACCTTAGTTATTCCTAGACGATCAAATATTGACCTACTTCTATTCAGGGCGATGTTTTGGATGATATATGCTGAATAAAACTAATCATATGTGATGAATGTGAGATAGGCATGGACGATCAAATTATTTTCACATCATCCAGACATCTATTCAAGGTGATATTCTGGATAATAAATACAATTTGTACTAATCGTATAGGATGATATCCCATCAGCCTTGACAATATGAATAAAAACCTTATGATGGTCCCAAATTGTCTTGGCTGATTGAGCTAAATTTGTAATGATTGTACAAGACGATATTTATATCATCCTAAATGATAAAGTCAATTAGTTACAATTAAGAGTTATTTCAAAGATCTTATATATAAGACCTCTTATTTTACCTAAGAAAATATCTTTTGTTACTGTACTGACCTAAGAGAGCCAAGAGGAGTGGGAGAGTAAGGAAGAGAGAGAGAGAGGATCTTGTGAGGGGGAGTTTGTGAGGGGTTTTCATAAAGGTTGTTCTAAGAAAGGGTCCATCATCGTCTTCTGTTAACATCATCCCTAATTGCTTGGGGGTTCTAGAGATGTATACTTGAGCATCTGATCAAGGTTTTTTTCTTGATTCAGGAGGAAGTAAAAAGAGTTAGGTTTTCTTCCTGCTTATAGAGGAAGCAAAAGGAGTTGGGTTCTCTACCTCACCTTGGTTGGTGGAAAAAAGGTTTGTACAGGCTTCTCTTCCTTGCTATGGGGGAAAAAGGAGAGACACTAAGTTTAGTGTAATACTCGGAGGGCATCTCCGGGGAGTGGACAAGTCGAGTTGACCAAACTGCTATGAATTTTAGTGTTCTTTATTGCTGCTTTCTTATTTTATTTTTGCACTTTGTTTTCTATGGTGAAATTTGATTTAAGTTTGTGTTTTGGCTTAAAATATTTTTAAATACCAATTCACCCCTCTCTTGGTTAGCCTTTGGACTAGTTCATTAGGGCTTAACATCTCTGTCAAACTATCAAGTGATGTCAGAGCGGGATTCATAAAATCAAGTTTTTGAAAACTTTTGAATTTTGATTAATGGCTAACTTTGATAATCGTAATACTACATAAGTATATTTTATTACACGACCTCCTTTGTTTGACAATATTGCTTTTGATTTTTGGAAAACTAGCATGTCTACATTTTTGAAATCAATTGACTATCGCATGTGGATGTTTGTTAAGGATGGTTATACACCTCCGTTATGTGAAATTAATGGAATTAAAATTTTATTTTCTTTTACTGAATGGACTTTTGATGGATGGGATTTAGTGTAAGTTAATGCTAAATATTTGAACTATTTTTTCTGTGCTTTGAAATATGAAGATTATATGTGTGTTTTAACTTGTGCTAATAATAAATAAATTTGGGATAGATTATAAATTACTTATGAAGGAACCAATGAAGTTAAATAATTTAGATTGAATATTATATTACATGACTATAAACTTTTTGTATGAAACCTACTGAATCAATTTCTGACAAGTATTTTAGGTTTACTCAAATTATCACCTCATTATATATTTTAGGAAGAGAGCTAACTAATTATGAAAGAGTCAATAAAATTTTGAGATGTTTTCCTTCTTTTTTTGATGCTATAATTAATACAACTACTAAATTTAAAGATTTGAATACTTATTCTATTGATAATTTACTTGGATCACTCATTTCTTATGAACAAGGGGTGAATCAAAGAAATCTTGATTCCGGTGAGGAAAAAAAAAGAGAAAACTGTGGCACTGAAGGCAAACAACATGGACACTGATTCTTTTGGGTCTGAAAAAAATAATGTTTCCTTCATCACTTAGAAATTTTAAAGCTTTCTAATGAAGAATAACAAGTATCATAAGAAGTGGAAAAAAGGTATGGATAACAAAAATTTCAAAAGTTATTCTGATCTTGTTTGCTATAAATACCGGAAGTCTGGACATATCAAAGCTGATTGTCTTACACTTAAAGATCACTCAAGAAAAAAGAAGGGTGAGGAGAAACCCAAATACATGAAGGATAAGAAGCAGTTCCAAAAGGAGTTTTGGGCGGTTTCTGCATCTGACTCATCTGAGAATGAAGATGAAGAGGAGATAACAAACTTGTGCTTAATGGATGTTCATCTTAGTCAGTTTGATTAAGAAGAGGTATGCGAACCAACATATGATCAATTACTTAAAATTTGTGAGAAAATTCATACATCATATAGGAAACTTAAGAAATCACATGTTAGTTTGAAATTGGAGTTTTTGAATTTACAAAAAAGAGCATGAAGTTTTAAGTAAAGAACACACTCAAATTGATAGTAATCACATGTCATTACTTGATGAGTTTAATCAATTGAATAAAAAGCATTCTGAATTGATTGTTGAGCATGATTCTTTGAAAGCATCCTACATCCTTTTCCTAGAGTTAGATGTTTTTCATGTGGCATGCTAGGACACATTTCACACACTTGTACTATTCACTGTAGTACACATTGGGTGTGGAGACCCGAATTGTATGATTCACAACATAACACACATGAATTACATTCTTCTTTTTAACATTTTTTGGGCGCAGCGATGCTGATCTTTCAAGTGCTATAGTGTTATATGCATACTTTATGTCTTCCTATAAATATTCATAGTGCTATGTTTTTAAAAGTGTTCAATCACTTAGATAATTTTAGTTTAATTCAGAGTGTTTCTCTAAATTTCTCTTAGGGTAACAACTAAGCATATTTAGAGAAGTATTTGAAACCATCATTAGAGTGTTTGGTTTGTATTTGTAGAAGAGAAGAGACCCAAACTGATTTGGGTTCCTAAATATGACATTTAAAAATTTTTGTAGGTGTGCTCTCACCAAGACCTCGTGAGAATATGTGGTGCTTGGATAGTGGAGGCTCGCAGCTCTTATGTGTATGAACTTGCTGCTTAATAAATTTTGATTTGCATGTTTACTACTCTATTGATTGTTGTTATTTTCTATTCTTTCTATTCTAATTTTGAGTTAGCTTTTTATTTATACTATTATTTTGTAGTTATTTCATCTCTGTTGTTTTTGTTTTTATTTATTAGTTTTTTTTGTCACTGCTGAAATGATATTTTATGCCATGTTTTTGTTTTTTGAAAATTTTTAGCCAATGTTTTACATCTCTTAACTATTAAAGGGAGAAAATACTGTAATTATTTCTCTTCCTCTAACCTCTTTTAGTGGTGTAATTTTGATTTCTAAATAAAAGTTTATCTCAAATTAACAATTGGACTTTGCGATTGAATGTTTTTATATCTTGCTACACTAATCTATCTTGTATTTATAATGTTCAAAGTCTTTATATTACTTTTAAGTTTTCTAGACATCCTGTCATTGCATTTATCATATGATTTTAATTCTATTTTGTGGCTTGTTCTTCCTTATATTAGAGAGTGAGTTTTTCTTCTCTAATGTCTGGAAGATATACTCAAAACTAATAGTATTTAATATTTTTAAAAAGGGATTTAACTTGAAAAAAAAGTGGCCAATGACCCCAAATAAAAATATATGTAATGATGCCAAATTAAGAATTATTCACAAAGTGTATAAAAAATCAAAAGATGTGCAAAGTGTGCCATTCAATTGAGAAGAGGCATAAAATGAGCTCGCTAAAAGCAAGTTCTCTTTTCTTTCGCACTTTTAAAACATAGAATAATTCATGTCCCTTGATATTTTCAAAGGCTTGATTTTGAATTTTGCAATTATGACAAATTATTTTGTTACATTATTCTATAAGATATTTTTCTCAAATCAAGTCTTTAACGGGTCTCTTTTGCTTATCCAATTAGTTTTTCTTAGTTAGGTTTTTAATTTTTAAAAGATGATTTTGTCCTGAGAGAAGTCTGAGCTAGGGTTAACAGGATCGAATATTCTACATGTTTCAAATTTTGATGATGTTAACTCATTGGTCTTACAAGTGTTTAAAATTAATCATATGGAGACATTATCATATTCATGCTTTGATTAAAAAATACTTTTATTTTGTACTTCTTATTCCTACTTTTTCTTTTCTATTTTTTTCACCTCCTTTTTGTGATGTCAAAAGCGAGAGTAATTAGAGAGAGAACGTTAGAGAGAGAACGTCTGAGGAATTTTGAGTTTCTACTTCATGGGTTTTCAGCCGACTGTTGATGGCGATGGAGGATAGCTGGAATGTGGCATCTGATGCATCAGTCATCCTCCGACCTCCTCCTCCCCCATCATCTCAAAAGGTTTTGCGTCAAATTGATTCATCTCCTCCGACTTTTGGAGATAGTGGTTATGAGAAAGAAGGTAAATTCATGTTCAATAAGTAACGTCCTCTGGTTATCAAGGAAGGAGGATTATTGGTTAAAAATAAGAGTCTTGATTGCACTGGTAAGGGTAAGAAAATCTTGATGGAAGAAAATTGTAATTCACAGGCCGTGAATATCAGTTTTTCTGACAAGATCCTTAATCCGAGAAATTCTCTCAATTTTGAAAACTACACGCCAACTTCTTGTAAAATTGGGTCAACAACTAAGGAGACAGATGGAAAAGGTGTATTGTAGAGCATCCAGATTACTGAAGATCTGGGTAGAACTAGAACAAATATTTGTGCTATGGTTCAAGATAGCTTAGAAGTAAATCTTCTTAATTTAGACCTCCTTGAGGTTCGTAATTGTGAAGCGGAAGAGCTTGGGAATTGCAGTACTCAAAAGAAAATTATTGATCGTCCCAAAAATTTTACTGGTAATTCTGGTTTGAATGTATGGAAGAAGAAGGCTAATATTAAAGTATCCAATTTAAATTTTGGTGAAAATTTCATGAAGGAAGATGGTGTGGTTAAGCTTCGATGTTGAGATGGAAATAAAAAATTCTAACAGACTTTAGAAGGCTTTGGTTATTAAGGTCTTCGATAATAATGTTCCTTTAAATGTCATTAGCATTGAACTAAGGAAGCAATGGTCAAGAATTGGAAAATTTCATTTAACCCAGTTGGGGTTGGGTTGGGTGCTCAGTGCATTTGAAGAACAGGAATCTTTGGAGGAAATCATTACTTTCGGTCCCTGGTATGTCAATGGCAACATTGTAGTCATGGATAGATGGACGGCCTCTTTCTCCCCTACTTCTTTCAAAGGGCTCATTGCTCCAATCTGGATACGAATGCCCAATCTTTCTCTTCAATATTGGGACGAAGTTAATGTGTGCAGAATTGCTTCCATGGTAGGATCTCCATATTTAATAGATGGAAACATGTTCCAATGGAGTCGAAGAGAATTTGCAAGAGTTTGTGTGAGAGTCAAGCTAGATGAGAAACTTCCTTTGGGAGTATGGGTGGAAGGAGAATTAGGGAAATTCTATCAAAACATAGAATATGAAAGGTTGCCTACATTTTGCTTTAAATGTGGTAAGCTGGGTCATCTAAAGGAGGACTGTTTTAAAAAAGTGATTCCTGTCATTATTAAGCAAGGTGGAGAATATTTGGTCAGTAAATTTAATAAGGTCTCAGAACTAATTTCCAAATCTCAAGTTGTTGCTTCAAACATTGAGGTTAATGGAGAGATGTATGGGCCGTGGATTGATGTGGATTAAAAAAAAAAAGAAAGCTCTGAGAATAACCTCTACTAAAGGAGAAGATAGATTCTTGAAAGCAAATTTGGAGGAAGATTCAAATGTTGTTATCAATAACAGTATTGAAGAAGTTGCTAAAAAACATATGCTGGAGCAAGTCATAACTGAGCCCACTTTACAGATTCCTATTGCTAAAGGTGGGAAGAAAGAAATGCATTCAAAAAAAGGTTTTAGCTGTGCTGAATTGATCAATCAAAGAAAGACAGAAGAGGTGTCTTTTGCTGGAATTGCTGAAGGAATTCCTACTTTCAAAAACAAATTTGATGCTTTGGGAGTTTTGGCTGAAGAAGGGGAGATATTAGTAAGAAATGTCACTCCAGTAATTCAAATTCAGAAGGAATTTACATCCCAGAAAAGTTTGCTGGAGGCTACAGATCCTGATAAGGAAGGAACCAAAATAATTGAAGACAGCTCTTCAACTTTTAAAAAGAAAGGTATGAAACAATTGAAAGGCTTAGGACTCATCAATTTGAAGACAAGAAACATGAAAACGGATGGTAATGTTAAGGAGAAGGATGGGAAATCTTCCCCACTTATCCATCAATGAATTCCATTTTGATTTGGAATTGTAGAGGAGCAAAAAAAAAGAAGGCTTCTCTCTACCTCAAGGAGGTGGTGAAAGATCAAAATGTTTTGTTTATCGGACTGTTAGAAACTAAAATGGTTTCTATTGAGCTTAAAGATGTGGAGTCTTTGATTGGCATTGACTGGGATTTCAGTTATATTCCTTCAGCCAGTTTATCTGGAGGTATTCTAGTGCTTTGGAGGAGGAAGTTGGCTAAATTCAGTAAAATTGACTCTTCTTCTCAATTCATAATTGGTGATTTAGATATTCTCAACAAAGGGAAATGGAGGATTGCCACAATCTATGGAAGCAAAGATGTTTACAATAGAAGATCTCTTTGGAATGGGCTGGAACCTTATATCACCAATGATTGGCCTAGTGATTGGAGGAGACTTTAATTATCTTTTATCCAAAGAAGACAAAAAGGGAGGAAGGAGATTTTATTTTTCTTTGGGTCCTAAAGAGATGAAATCTTTCATGACCTCTAATGATCTTCATGAGCTAGGATTTATTGGTCCTAGGCTAACTTGGAGCAATAATAAGAAAGGAGTATATCGAATTATGGAAAGACTTTAGAGGATCTTGGCCAATTCTGTTTATGTGAATTACAATCAGCAATTAGTAGTTAAGCATCTCCCCAGGATTGCTTCAGACCATTATCCAATTCTTCTCAAAATTTCAGACTTCTCTTCTAAAGTTAAGAAATCTTTTAAATTTGAGGATGTTTGGGCTTCTTACCTAGCATCCTTTGCAGTGGTGGAAAAAGCTTGGAAAAGAAGTGAAGTGGATCTGCAGCTGAAATTCTCAATTACAAATTGAAAAGATCTCTTAAATCTTTATTCTTTTGGAGTAAGGCAAAGCTTAAAGACTTGAACCTTCTCAAAGACTTGCTCAAAGATGAAAATTTAAAGCTTCAAACTAAGGAAGCTGAAGTCGGTGGGTATTCTCAAGATGAGAATATTTTGCTGAAATTCAAAATTAATGAGCTCAATTCTACTTTGGCTCGGTTAAGCACATGGTGGCAGCAAAGATCTAAAGTAAAATGGATAGAGGAAGGTGATCAAAACTCTATGTTCTTTCACTGAATGGCTAGTGCTAGAAAGAATTCAAATTTCATCCATTGTATTAAAGATAGTAATGGAATCATAGTGGAGGAGCAAAAGCAAATTAAAGATGTGTTAATTCAAATATTTAAAGATAAATGGCGTGATAGGAGATGCTTGCTTGAAGACTGGCCAGAGAATCATCACTTTCTGGAAGAGGAAGATAGAAGTTATTTAAATAGTAACTTCATGTTAGAGGAGGTTAAAAAAGCTATAAGTGAGACTACGGGCTTCACTTCTCTAGGTGAGGATGGAATATCTTGCTCCTTTATTAAGTGTTATTGGTATCTTATTAAAACTGAATTCTGGGGAGCATTGAAAACAATTTTTCAAACGGCTGATATGGATGATAGTTGGAAAAGAACTTTTATAGTTCTCATTCCCAAAATCAACAACCCGAATATGCTCATAATTATAGGCCTATTAGCCTTTGTAACACGGTTTACAAGATTGCTTCGAAGGTTATTCTTAATAGAATAAAAGGTATCATTCCGAAACTCATCACTATAGAGCAAGCTGCTTTTGTTAAGGGGAGATATCTTCAAGACCATGTGTTGATTGCTCAAGAACTTTTCCACAAATTCAGACTCTCTAAAGCTTCTAAAGGACTGGTGTCTAATAAATTAGACATGGAACAGGCTTATGATTCTATGGGATGGCCTACTCTTCAAAAGGCTCTTTCTTATTTTTGATTTTCTGTAATCTTCTCAAAATTAATCATGGAATGTGTTCAAAACCCTTCTTTCTCTATTCTGATCAATGAGAATCCATCCAGTTGGATCAAAGCAAGGAGTGGGTTCAGACAAGGTTGTCGCTTGTCACCTTATCTTTTTATTCTTTGTTCACAGCTTCTTACCAATGCCATTATGGAGAAGGATGAAATTGCTGTTCAGGTTAACAAGAATGGTCCTAGAATTTTGCATTTACTATATACGGATGATATAATTTTTTTTTGCTGAAGCAAAACTTAAGAATGTGAAAGCTATTAAAAGCATTGTTAGCAGGTATTGTGAATGGACTGGCCAAAAGGTTAATTCAAACAAATCAGGAATTTTATTTGGTAAAGCAGTCAATAGCCGGAAGAAGAGGAAGATTAAAAGAATCATGGGATACAATGAAGTTAAAGAGTTTAATTATCTTGGAACCAAACTGGCATTAAGGAGACTTTCAAGGATGGATTTCCAATTCTTATTAGATAAAGTCCTGAAGAAGCTTAGCAGTTGGGCTTTAAAATTCATTTTGCTTGCAGGTAAAATAACTTTAGTTAAGGCTGTCATTCTTGCTCTTCCTTCTTTTCATTCGACGATTTCTTTGGTTCCAAAAGCTGTGCTAGGGGAAATTGAGAAACTCTGCAAAAATTTTATTTGGGATTAGTCTAATGAGGGACATGGCTTACATTATGTAAGCTGGAATAAAATGTGTGATCCAATTGACTCAGGAGGTAGAGGTCTGCATTCTTGCTCCAATAAAGTGGGTCCTTTAAGGGCCAAAATTGCCTGGAAATATATGAAAGATGAAGAATCATTATTGCATAAAACTTTGTTTCCTAGATATGGATCTTTTTGGAATGCTGTGAACATGAATAATTCCAATTCTTCAGCTTGGAAGATAATTAAAGATGGAAGCAAATTCTTGAAGAAAATTGTGAGAAGGGATATTACAAATGGTCATTCTATAGATGTTTTTGAAGATACATATATTTTGGATAAATGTCTTAACAGATGGCCGACTTTTGTCAATTCCATAGAAGATGTGGATGGAGCATTAACGATGGAAAAGTTTATATCTTGAAGCCATTGGAACTTACCAGAACTTCAAAAGTTCTTCAGTAAGGACCTTGTTGAACTCATCTTTCAAATAGAAATTAAAACGGAGCATTCTGAAGATCAATTTTATCTTATATACATGGAATCTGGTAGAACTATCACTTCTATGGCAGATGGTATAAATTCCTCTCCTTATTCTGAAAATGTATTATGGAAATGGCTCAAAAAATCAAAATTGAATGCTAGTGGAGAATTTATACTGGAGACATTTTAATAATGCATTACCAACCAATTCATTTTTATCATATTGAAGACTTCAAATGAATACTTATTGTCCTAGAGGTTGTCCTAAAGAAGATAATATTTGTCATCTAACTTGTAGATGTCAAAAAGTGGCTGAAGTCATTCAAATTTTGAACATATGGGGTTTTCATATCCCTTTATTTAATTATAAGGAGGAGTTGTATGGTTGGTTGGTCAGAAAAAATGCTTTTCTTTGTAGCTAATTGTGTAATGCCGTCTATCTTACTTGGAAGGAGAGAAATGAGCTTGTTCATGGAAAAAAAGAAAGGAGTTCTTTTTATATAGCTGTTGAGGCAGTCAGCTTTGTAGGAGTTTTTAATACTCCTAATTTCATCAACTCGGGCCGGTTGGGTACTAATCAGCTTTTGCTATTTGAAGATCGTTGGTACTCTCCTCCACCCGATTGGATCAAGGTGAATATAGATGCAACTTTATTTCCTTCTTACAAAGGAGGAGTTGGAGGTGTAATTAGAGACCACAAATGAAGACTAGCAGCTTATGGGAGACTCGAGATGCATTGGGATATCACTTACTTGGAATGTCTTACAATTGCTTCTGTTAAAGAAGTTTTCAAAGATCGGATGCATGGATACAAAGGTATAATCATTGAAAGTGATAATGTTAATATTATCAAATTCATCCACAATGATATCAAAAAAGGCATCAAAGGTATGGATAAATTTTCTTTGGTTGATAGTTTTAATTTTGTTATTTTCAACTGTGTGAAAAGAGATTGTAACAAGTTAGCTGACCTTTGTGCTAACTTTGGTATTTTTTCTAGCTTTTTTTTGGGAAGACATTTTACTTGATAAGGTTCCTGTTTCGTTTGTAAACATTTTGAAGGAGTCTTTAGCTTGTACTTAGTTGGGGCTCTTTTTCCCCCTTTGTCAAAAAAAAAAAAAAAAGCGGGAGTAGTGTTTGAGTTATTTTTTATTTTATTTAGGTTATTTTACATTTTATTTAGGTATGATTGTTTGATTATTTGCCATCATAAAAAACGGGGGAGATTATTATGAATCTAATTTCAGGGATAGAATTTTGATGATAGAAAATATTTCTATTTCTCTACAACTGCCTTGCCTACTAACATTTTAGGTTCACAAGATCAAACTATAAGTTGAAACAGCTCAAGATTGGCTAGATTATGATTGAGTCAGTTTGTAATGTATGAAGCTGTATCTTTTATCTTTTGAGTCCATTGTAATAATGTGGGTTCTGATGCTAAGTAACCTTACACACACACACACACACACACACACAATTGTGTGAGATTTTCTAACTATTTTTGCTCATATCATCCGAGATGATCCAAAAAATTTTCCTAGACGATCAGTTAAAAATAAAAATGCTAATTAGGGCATCCTGGTTAAGGCATCCATCATTAAGCGCATCATCCTTGATGATATTTATATTGGTCGGGATGATAGGCTTAAATCAGAAAGAATCAGTCGTCAGATCTATTTAGGTATATGTTATTCTTGGACATCGTTCAGGATATCATCCTGATTGATACAATGTAATTATGCTTAAATTAATTTGGTAGTTAAGGAAAATAATTAAGATTTGATTGTTCAATCATATCATCTTGGATAATCTCAAGATCAGCCGGAATGATCAATTCACAAACCTTAGTTGCTCTTAGATGATCAAACATCAGCCTGCTTCTATTTTGGGCAATGTTCTAGATGATATGTGTTGAATTAAACTAATCATATGGGATGATAATGAGATTGGCCTGGACGATCAAGTCATTTTTATATTATCCAGACATCCATTCAGGGCGATGTTTTGGATGATAACAACGATTTGTACAAATCGTACAGAATGATATCTTATTAGCTTGGATGATATTAACAAAAACATTCTTGTCATCACAAATCATCTTGGTTGATTGTGCTAAATTTGTACTGATCGTATAAGATGATATTTATATCATCTTGGATAATAAAGTCAGTTTGTTGTAATTAAGAGCTATTCCAAAGCTCTTATATATAAGACCTCTTGTTTTATCTAAGAGAATATCTTTTGCTGTTGTTCTAACCTATGAGATCTAAGAGGTGTGGGAGAGAAAGGGAGAGAGAGAGAGAGAGAGAGAGAGAGAGGATCTTATGAGGGAGAGTTTGTGAGGGGTTCTTACAAAGGTTGCTCCAAGCAAGGGTCTGTCAGTATCTTCTTCGGTAATTATCCCTAGTTTCTTGGGGGTTCTCGAGAGGTTAACTTTAGCATCTAATCAAGGTTCTCTGCTTGCTTCAAGAGGATGCAAAAGAAGTTTGGTTCTCTGTCTGTTTCTAGAGGAAGCAAAAGGAGTTAGGTTCTCTGCCTCACTTGGGTTGGTGGAAAGGATGTTTGTACAGGCTTCTCCGCCTTGCTATGGAGGAAAAAGGAGAGACACTAAGTTTAGTCAATACTCGAAGGGTGCCTCTAGGGAGTGGATGTAGGTCGAGTTGACTGAACCACTATAAATTTCTCTATTCTTTATTACTTCTTTCGTATTTTATTTTAGCACTTTATTTTTTGTGGTGAACTTTGGTTTAAGTTTGTGCTTTTACTTAAAAGATTTTTAAATACAATTCACCCCTTCTTGGTTATCCTTGGGACTAATTCATTAGGGTTTAAAATCCCTGTTGAACTTTCAATGATCAGAAGGTTTTTTATTTATATCATCCATGACAATAGGATATTATCCTGTATAATTAGTATAAGTTGTTGAATATCATCCAAACCATCACCCTGAATGAATGACTGGATGATATAAAATAACTTGATTATCCTGGACAATTAGTCCAATTAAGTATATATCATTAAGAGCATAGCCATGAATAGAACCAAGCCAATGTTTTGATCATCCAGGAATAACTAATGTTTGTGAACTAATAGTCTTGGCCGATCTTGAGATTGTCCAGGATGATGTGATCGAGCAATCAAACCTTAGTTTCTTTCCTTAATTATCAAATTAATTTAGGCATAATTATACTGCATCATCAATGACGATGTCTTGGACAATGTCCAAAAATAAAAGATACCTAAATAGATCTGATAGCTAATTCTTTTTTATTTGAGCCGATTATCCATGTCGATGATAAAATCATTCGGGATGATGTGCTTAATGACGGTTGCCCTAACTAGGATGCCCTAATTAGGGATTCTATTTTTAACTAATCGTCTAGGCCAATTTTTTGATCATCCTGAATGATGTGATTGAAAATAAAAAACTCTAAAACAGTAAAAAATTTTCTCCCAAGTATGTATGTGCAAGGCTACTTAGCATCAGAACCCATATTATTTGAAATAACTCAAGAAAAGGTAACAGACACTGTCGTACATTACAAACTTACTCAGTCAAAATCTACCTAATCTTGAGCTGATTCAATTTGTAGTTTAAACTTTTGGACCTAAAATGTTAGTAGGTAAGGCAGTCATAGAGAAACAAAAGTGTTTACTATCATCAAAGTTATATTCCTTGAAAATAGATTCACAAAAATCTCCTCCTTTTTGATGATGAAAAATAATCAAATAATTAAAATTAAATAAAAAATAAATAGAAGTGAAAAATAGTACGACAAAATAACTCAAACACTACTCTCACTTTTGATCATAAAAAGGAGGAGGAAAAAACTAGAAAAGCATATAAAAAAGAAGAATGAAAGCAAAGTTTATTTATATATTTTTTTCAAAGCATGAATATGACAAAGTCTCCATATGATTGATTTTAAAGACATGAAAGACCAATGAGTTAACATCGTTGAAATCCAAAAATGGTAGAATATCTGATCCTATTAACCCTAGCTTGGACTTCTCTTAGAGCAAAAATCATCTTTTGAAAATAAAAGACCTAACTCAGAAAAACCAATTAAATAAGAAAAAGAGATCCGTTCAAAACTTGGTTTAAAAAAAAATCTTATAGAATAATATACCGAAGTAATTTGTCACAATCGTGAAATTCGAAATCAAACCTTTTAAAATTATCAAGTGACACATGAATTCTTCTAAGTTTTAAAAGTTTAAAAGAGGAGAGCTTGCTTTTGGTGGGCTCATTTTATGCCTCTTATCAATTAATTTGCAAACTTTGTGCATCTTTTAATTTTTGATACACTTTGTATATATTTCTCAATTTGGCATCATTACACATTTTTTGATTTGACGTCATTGGCCAATTTTTTTTGCAAGCTAGATCCCTTTTAAAAACACTCAAATACTCTCAGTTGTGAGTATATCTTCTAGATATTAGAAAAGAAAAACTCACTTTCTAATATAAGGAAAAACAAATCACAAAATAGAACCAAAATTATATGGTAAATATAATGACAAGATTATGAAAAAACTAAAAAGTAATGTAAAGACTTTGAATATTATAAATATAAGATAGATTACTTAATAAGATAGAAAAGATCTCAATCGTTAATTCTAATTATTAAATTGAGATAGACTTTTATTTAGAAAAAAAAGTTGCACCACCAAAGGAAGTTAGAGAAAGAGAAACGATTAACGATTTTTCACCCTTTAACTAATTTAGAGATGTAAAACATTGACTATAAATTTTTAAAAACAAAAATATTGCATAAATATCATTTCAACAGTCATCATAAAAAAAACAAAAACTAAAATAGCAGTAATAAAAAAAGAAACAAAAGCTACTAAAAAGTAAAATAAATAAAGTGAAACAAACAAAAGAAGAAATAGAAATAAAATAGAAAATTCAGAATTTAGTTAATATCAAGTTTATGCATTTATGTCAATCACACCCAATCTAGTCCTTAAGATGCTGAAAGTGTCAAAAGCCAGTGGTTTAATAAAGATATCAGCCAATTGATTCTTAGTTGTCACATGGTGTAACTTAATATCTCCTTTGGTCACATGGTTTCTAATAAAGTGATGCCTTATGTCAACGTATTTGGTACTTAAATGTTGGATAAATTTCTTAGAGATACAGATGGTACTAGCATTGTCAGAAAGGATTGTAATTGTGCCTATAGGTAATCCTAAATCCAAAATTTATTGCTTAAACCAAAGGACTTGGTCCACACAACTTCCTAAGGAAATATACTAAGCTTCAGCAGTGAAAAGTGCAACAGAGTTTTATTTTCTACTAGACCAAGAGACTAAATACTATCCTATGAATTGACAAGCTTTAGAAGTGCTCTTTCTATTCACCCTATATCCAACAAAATCACAATCATAATATCCAAAAATCTCAAAAGAAGTGTTGTACGTAGGATAGCAGATTCTTAAGTTTTGGGTCCCCAAAAGATATCTTAGAATTCTCTTAACTGCAGTTAGGTGGGATTCTATAGAATCAGCTGAAAATCTTGTACAGAGACAAATACTAAACATTATATCAGGTCGACTACCAGTCAGGTAAAGTAAAGATCCAATCATCCCTCTTTACTTTTTTTAACAGATTTTCCATTTGAGTCTTTATCCATCAAAATATTAGAAATCATGAAAGTATTTATTGTCTTATCTTTATCCATTTTATATTTCTTAAAGATGTTCTTAATTTACTTTGATTAACTTATAAAGGTTCCATCATCTAATTGTCTTATGCTAAACCCTAAAAAGTAGGATAACTCTCCAATCATACTCATCTCGAACTTCTGATTGGCCCGAACGATCGGACCGCCTTTTTGACCAATCGACCTATACGCAATTATTGAGCCATATCGCCCTGGACGATTCTGAGATCGGCCTGGACGATATGGCCGTTTTTTTAAATTCTGTCCGATCCAGCCATATTTTTCACTTCATCCCTTCTCCTCTTGTGTCTCCTTGCTAACTCTCTTCTATGGCTGGTGGGAAACATGTTCGATAAACTTCTAGGAGTTCTTTAAGGGCTAGGATTGACCCTCATTTCAGGGAGATAGAAGATGAAGCCGCCTACCATCGATACAAAGAGTGTGGGATAACTGTCTCCAGAATCATCAATCCTGCCCACATCTCATACCTGGTAATGGATCTTTTCGCTCACACCTCCCTTTGTTTCATTATGTCTCTTGCTTTCCCCTTTAATACCGAGTTTCTTCGAGAATTCTTTGAAAACCTTCGCATTAACACTACCTTCACAGCCCTGACCTCCTATGTGAATCGACGCCCTGTTGAAATCACATATCAGGACTGTGTTGAACGGTTACAGCTATCCACCACCGGGGATAAGCTGCACTTAATCGCTTCAGATCCTAACCTTGACTGGTCCATGATGAATCACTTCCTTCGCCAGACCAATGCACCTTTTCATGTTGGAGAGACTAGCTCTTTAGTCAAAGATGCTAGGACAATCCAATATGTCCTTCGCACCTCCATATTTCCAAAAGCTGGGGACCGAATCCACATCACCCCTCTACTTTTCCTTACTACTTTCTACATCATGGCTCCTAGAGAATTTAATACTGCAGACTTAATTTTTTGATACATTGATCACTTAACCACAATCCGCGATCCAGGTCATAAGAGGAAACCCAATCTAGCCTTAGGACACATCATAGCCTATGTCCTTGAAACCAAATACCAACTTCAGTATCCTATTCCTCCTAACCTCCCAACTCCCTTCTACTCAAACAGTTCCTTCAATACCCTTCACAGTACTCGTCTCCACCCTATGGATGAGGAACCTCGGGGGGCTGAGGAGGAGGAGGCTCCCGCTCCATCTCCCGTTCTTGATGGGAGACCCACTTTGACGCTTATGTTGCTGCATAGGAGCAGCAACACTCTGAGGACATTGCCCGCTAGGAGCAGCACCGCACAGAGGATTTAGCCCGATTTGATAGCTACATCACTCACTACTAGCAGCAGCATGACCAGGACATCGCCTTGTTCAATGCTCAGTTTACCACGCTTGCCAGCTACTTTCAGCAGCCACCTCCACCACCTCCATCTGATGATCAGGGTCCCTCATTTTTCTAGTCTGTGTATTCTGTTTTCTGTTTTCTGTAGTTTATCTTGTGGTTTATTTTAGTTTTTGTTGTGTTGTTTACTTTTTATTTTGTGTGTATAGGATCCTCTTTTTGTGATGACAAAAGGGGGAGTAGGATGTGGTAGGAAAAAGGGTATGTGCTTGTAACTTTGAATTTCTAGTGAACTATTTTTTTTCCTTTGAGTCTTTCCTACTTGTGTTTGCCATCATCAAAAAGAGGGAGATTGTTGCAAATCTATTTTCATGACTTATGTTTTGATGATTGACAAACACTGTTGATTATCTTGGACTGCTTGTTGCTTCTAACTTTTTCAGAATCAAAGATCGGACGAACAGACGAAGCCAGTTAAAGATTGCGTAGGTCTAGGATTGAGTCAGTATGTACTTTGTTTTTTTTCTTTTTGAGTCTATTTGTAATGGTCAAAGAGACTGATGCTAAGTAACCCTACACACACACACTTGAGAGAATTAGAATATCTATTTTTACTCATATCGGCCAGGACGATATTTTTATCGTCCTGGACGATCAGGCTTAAAATAGAAAGTCTAAATATGGATTCTTAATTAAGGCAGCCGTCATTAACAAATCAGCCTAGATAATACGTGTATTGGCCAGGACGATAAGCTCAAAATAGAAAGAAGTTGCCGCCATAGACAATTAAGGTATACTGTATTTTTAAATAATCGGCCAGGACATCATTGATCGGCCTGGACGATATTCACAAATTATGCCTTAATTGATCAGGAAATCAAGGGAGTAATTAAGGATGATTGATACGATCATATCGTCCTGGACGATCGCAGGATCGTCTAGGACGATCTATTCAAAAACCTTAGTTACTTCAGGATGATAAATATCGGCCAGCTCGAATTCAGGGTGATGCTCTAGACGATTTTCCTCTGATTTGAACTGATCGGCTGGGACGATCGTGAGATCGGCCTAGACGATCAAGCCAATTTTAAATCATCCAGTTTGCATTCAGGGCGATGCTCTGGCTGATCTTCTGAGTTTTGTACTGATCGGCCAGGCCGATGTCCATATCGGCCTGGTCGATATTATCGACAACTTGCAGTTAATGAGCTCCTTTGAAGCTCTTCTATTTAAGGGATCTTGTTCAACATTTTGAAAAACCTTTGGCTGCTTCCTTGACCCGAGAAGGCCTTGAGGAGAGAAAGAGAGAGAGAGAGAGAGAGAGAGAGAGGATCTTGTGAGGGGAAGCTTGTGAGGGGATTCACAAGGGTTGCTTCAAGGATCACTCTGCTTCTTCTTCGTCTAGAGTTTATCATTCATGGAAGGGTCGGTAGAGGTAAGGAGTCAGCATCTGGTTGTGGTTCTCTGCCAGCTTCAGGAGGAAGCAAAAGGAGATAGGTTCTCTGCCTTGCCGGGGTGGCAAAAAGAGGTTCTTTGTGAGGGCCTCTCCGCCTAGCCGTGGGGGCTAAAGGAGAGTCACGTTTGTAGTGCAATACTAGGAGGGTACCTCCAAGGAGTGGACGTAGGTCAAGTTGACCGAACCATTATAAATCTCTGTGTTATTATTTTTTTGCTTCCGCACTTTTAATTTCCGCATTATTTATTTTTCTCGTGATGTGATTTTGGTTTATGTGATTTTTGTGAAAAGAAATTTTTAAAATACCAATTCACCCCCCCTCTTGGTTAGCTTGGGACTAAGTTCATAGGGCTTAACATCCCTAATGAACTTTCACTCTTCACATCCATTTGGTAAAGCTTAAGTCCCTTATAATAGGCAAAGGCTAGTAGCACTCTAATGGCTTCAAATCTTGCTACAGGGGCAAAGGTCTTCTTAAAATCAATCCCTTATATTTAGTTGTACCCCTTAGCTACCAATCTCACCATATTCCAAACCACAACACCATAATCATTCATTTTATTCTTAAAGACCCATTTGGTTCTAACTACACTTTATCCCTTTGGTCTTTCTATAAGCTCCCAAATATCACTCCTAATAAATTAGTTTAATTTTTCTTGTATATCTAAGATCCAAAACTCATCATATAAGGCTTAATTAATGTTGGTGGGTTCAGCCATTGTGATAAAGGTAGAGTGGTTTACTTCCTTCCCATGTCCATTCCTAATTCTAACACCTTCAGAAGGGTCTCCTAAGATAAGTTCTTTAGGATGACTCAAAGAATATCTCTAATCCCTAGGTAAGGTGTGTGTAGGTTTTATCCTTTCCTCCAGATTTGCATTTTTCACTTCTTGGGTAATCTAACCTACACCTTCAGTATTTTGTGGATCTACACTCTTCTCCAAATTTTTAACTCCTTGGATAATCTCTCCAAAACCATCTTCATCCTCAACACTCGACTCCTTAGGATCAGATTCATCAAACACTACATTAGTAGTCTCCTCCACCACCAAAGTCCTCTTATTAAACATCCTAAAGGATTTCCCCATAATAGAATATCCTAATAACACTCCATCATATTTTGGGTCAAATTTTCCCAAGTGTGACTTCCTATTATTAAGAATGAAAATCTTACAACCAAAGACATGAAATTAAGAAAGGTTGGGTGTTCTACCCATAAGGAGCTCAGAAGATGTCTTATCAGTTTTGGCTCTAACATTTACCCTATTCAATACATAATAAGCTGTGTTTATCTCTTTAGCCCAAAAGTATTTTAGAAGTGAATACTCAGCAAGCATAGATCTAGTGGCTCAATTAAGGTCATGTTCTTCCTTTCAACTACCATGTTCTACTGAGGGGTCCTAGGAGATAAAACGTTGTGACTAATTCCTTTATCCTGACAAAAGTCTCCAAATATCTCATTTTCAAACTCTCCCCCATGGACACTATAGATGGTCAAGATCTCACAACCTAGTATTTTCTGAATCCAAATGGAGAAGAATCTAAACTCATCAAAAGACTCATTCTTATGTGACAAAAATCTAATCCAAGTGAACCTCGAGTAGTCATTGATAATCATAAATCCAAAGACTTTTCCCATTAAGCTGGCAGTGCTAATGGGTCCAAATAAATCCATGTGAAGGACTTCTAAAGGCCTAGAGGTGATAATGTCCTTAATGGAATGGAAAGAGGAATGAACTTGCTTCCCTAGTTGGAAGGCATCACAAAGGTGGAAAACTTAAGCTTGGAGACACCTCTAACAAGGTCTTTTTGGGTTACTCTCCTAAGGGTTTTCATACTAGCATGACACAATCTCCTATTTCATAACCAATAATCATCACCAATAATTTTTAAACAAAATGAAATAGCACATTTAATATTATTTAAATCAGGCTTATAAATATTATTAATTTGGTTTCCCTACAAAATAGTATTGTTACTCAAGCTAATAATATATGTATTTACCAAAAATTTTATGATGAAGCCCTTATCGCATAGTTGACTAATGCTTAGCAAGTTATATTTCAGTCCATCTACAAGCAAAATATTTTCAATCAAAAGGTTCTTAGAGTTTTTGATTATACATGTGCCTACCACTTTCCTGGTGGTGTTGTCTCTAAGAGTAACCTTGCCTCTAGCCCTGACCTCTAGTGTAACAAATTGATCAACATCTGATGTCATGTTCCATGAGCATCTGCTGTCGAGGTACCACATGATCTCATAAGGTCTTTGGTGAGAGCACACCTGCAAAATCATAAACTATCAGATTTAGGAACCCAAACAAGTTTGAGTCCCTTCTTATAAAAAGAAGAATACAATGCATGTGTGTTATGTTGTGAATCATTCAATTTTGGTCTTCACACCCAATGTGTACTATAGTGAATAGTGCAAGTTTATAAAATATGTCCTAGCATGCCATATGAAAATATCTTACTCTAGAAAAACGATTTAATAATCTATTCAGGTTATAATTCCTCTTCCTAAGTTTTGGCTTTAGATTAAGTATGGTTATTTTTTTGTTTTTCTAAATTGCATTCAATTCAACTTTAAACCTCAAGCCGGGACTTTCTAAAACAGCATTATCAACATTTAAATAGTGCTCCCTATGCTTAGATTCTAAGTTTTAAAATCAGATTCAAGTGAGGTGTAGGATGCTTTCAAAGAATCATACTCAACAATTAACTTAAAATGCATTTTATTCAATTCATCAAACTCAATAAGTAATGACATGTGATTGCTATCAATTTGAGTGTGACCTTTACTTAAAATTTCATGCTCTTTTTGTAAAATTGAGAATTCCAATTTCAGACTAGATTGAGTTTTCATAAGTTTTCTATATGATGCATAAATGTTCTCACAAACTTTAAATAATTGATCATAAGTTAGTTCACATACCTCTTTTTGGTTTGACTGATTAAGATGATCACCCATCAAGCACAAGTTTGTTGTCTCCTCTTCAACTTTAGTCTCAGATGAGTCTAATATAGAATCCATCCAGAAAGCCTTTTGGAACTGCTTCTTATCCTTCATGTACTTGAGTTTCTCCTCACCCTTCTCCTTTCTTAGGTGATCTTAAGTATAGGACAATCACCTTTGACATGTCTAATCTTCTTACATTCAAAATAAACAACATCAGAAGAACTTTTCTATTTTTTGTTACTCTTACCTTTATTCCATTTCTCATGGTGTTTATTATTCTTCCTTAAAAAGCTTTAAAATTGCCTCATGATTAAGGCAACATCATTACTTTCAGACCCGGAAGAATAAGTGTCTGTATTGTTGGCCTTCATCGCCATAGTTTTCTCCTTATTTTTCTCACATACATCAATGTTTCTTTGATTCACCCCTTTCTCATAAGCAATGATTGATCCAAGTAAGTTATCAACATAATAATTATTCAAATTTTTAGACTCAGTAATTACAGTAATCTTTGCATCAAAGGAAAAAAGTAAGCATCTCAAAATCTTATTTACTTTTTCATAATTTGTGAGTTATCTTCCTAAGGAATGCAATGAGGTGACAATTTGAGTAAACCTTATATACATTTAAAAAATTGATTCATAAGGTTGCATATGAAAGAGTTTATAATCATGCAATAAAATATTTAACCTAGATTTTTTAACTTCGTTGGTTCCTTTATAAGTAATATATAATTTATCTCAAATTTCATTACCAGAAACATAAGTTGAAACACACAGATAATCTTTTGATTTTAAAGCATAGAAAAAATAGTTCAAGCACTTTGCATTATGTTGTGCTAAATCCCTATCATCAAAAGTCTATTCGATAAAAGAAAGTTCACTTTTAATGCCATTAATTTCATGAGTTGGTGGTGAATGTCCATCTTTAACAAGCATCCACATGCGATTGTTAATCGATTATAAAAATGTAGACATACGAGTTTTCCAAAAATCAAAAGTAATTTTGTCAAACAAAGGTGATCGTGTAATAGAATATCCTTTCAAAGTTAATTGATCAAAATTCAAAAGTTTTCAAAAACTAAATTTTATGAATCCCACTTTGATACCACTTAAATGTTTGACAAGGATGTTAAGCCCTAATAAATTATTCCCAAGGCTAACCAAGAGGGGGGGGGGGAGGTTAATTGGTTTTTTAAAAAATTCTTTAAATAAAAGAACAATCACAACCTAATCAGGAATCAACACATAAATCAAAGTGCGGAAATTAAATGTGGAAGCACAATAAGAAAGAACACACCAAATTTTATAGTGGTTTGGTCAACCTGACTTACATCCACTCTGCGGAGCCTCTCCTTCGAGTATTGCACTAAACAGAGTGTCTCTCCTTTTTCTCCCATAGTAAGGCAGAGAAGCCCATACAAAAAGTCTTTTCCACCAACCCAGGTGAGGTAGAGAACCCAACTACTTTTGCTTCCTCCAGAAGACGCAAAGAACCCAACTCTTTTTGCTTCATCCTAAACCAGGCAGAGAACCTCGATTAGATACCAAAGTAGACCTTTCTAGAGCCCCCAAGGAACCATGGATGATGACCAGAGAAGATGACACTGGATCCTTACTTAGAGAAATCTTTGTGAAACCCCTCACAATCTCCCCCTCACAAGATCCTCTCTCTCTCCCCCTTGCACTCCCTCTCCTCTCAGCTCTCTCTTAGTTCTCTCAAGTCAGGACAACAGTAAAATATATTCTCTTGGATAAAACAAGAGGTAATAGATAGAAGAGCTTCAAAATAGCTCTTAATTACCATAAACTGATATTATTATCCACGATGATATAAATATTATCCTATATGATTAGTGCAAATTTAGCTCAATTAGCCAGGATTATTTGGAACGATCAAAAGGTTTTTTATTCATATTATCCAGGATGACAGGATATTATCCTATATGATTAGTATAAGTCGCTGAATATCATCTAGACCATCACCCTGAATGGATGTCTGGATGATGTAAAATTAACTTGATCATGCAGGCCGATCTCACGATCATCCTAGACAATTAGTTCAATTCAGTACATATCATTTAGAGTATCTCCCTGAATAGAACTAGTCCGATGTTTTGATCATCCAGGAATAACTAAGGTTTACGAACTGATTGTCCCGGTTGATCCTGAGATTGTCCAGGATGATATGATCAAGCAATCAAACCTTAATTACTTTCCTTAATTACCATATTAATTTAGTCATAATTATACTGCATCGTCTAGGATGATGTCAAAAAATAAAAGATACCAAAATAGATCTGACAGCTGATTGTTTTTTATATGAGCCTATCATCTAGTTTGATGATAACATCATCTAGGATGATATGCTTAATGATGATTACGTTAACTAGGATGCCCTAATTAGGATTTCTATTTTTAACTAATCATCCAAGCCAATTTTTAGATCATCTCGATCAAAAATAAAAAACTGTAAAATAGTTAGAAATTTTCTGCCAAGTGTGTGTGTGCAAGGTTACTTAGTATTAGGACATACATTGCTAGGAAGGACTCAAGAAAAGGTAAAAGACACATGTCATACATTACAAACTAACTCAGTCCTAATCTACCAAATCTTTAGCTGATTCAATTTAAGTTTGATCTTATGGACTTGAAATGTTAGTGGGCGAGGCAATCGTAGAGAAATAGAAGTACTTGCTATCATCAAAATTATATTCCTTAAAAATAGATTTGCAAAAATCTAGCTTCTTGACAGATGTCTTAATTCATAGCCGGTACTAACTGATTGTGTAGGAATGGAGGATATGATGCTGCATCAATTCATATCTTTCGAAGGTAACTGGAATATAGATGAGCTTCAACATTACTTTCATAATGATCTTATAATGTTGATTTTACAAGTTAAAATCAATCATGATATTCATAATGACCAAGTGGAACCTATGTTTCATTATTCTAGGAAATCGATCTCTGCTTGGCTTATGAGGAAGCAACGAAAGGCAACATTATGGAGGATGATCTTGGCTATTCAAGGTGGCTTAGGAAACTGAAATTGAATCCAAGAGTGGAATTATTTTGGCGGAGATTAATTAAGCATGCTGTTCCTACAAACCTCTTTCTTAAATGTAGAAAACTTTGTTATGATGATTTATGTGCTAGAGGATGCCATGAAATAGAAACTTATGCTCATATTGTGGAGAATTGCAAGTTTTTGATTGAGATTATATTGAAATTAAGAAATTGGGGATTTAATATTCCAATGTTTCAATCATTGGAATATTGTTTGGATGAACTTAGAAGACTTTCTTTTCAACATTCCAACATGGTTAAGGTATATTATACAACAATTTTTCTAGCTTGGAAAATCAGACTGACTTCAAACATGGTAAAAGTGCTCTTCCAAGTGTAGTGGTGACTTAAAATGTCTTGTATATGTTGAAGCACGATCATTATGAATTAGGTTGTTAAACCTAAGCTTATGTCCCAGCGGCTAACCAAGAGGGGGGGGGGGGGGTGAATTGGTAATTAAAAATCAATTCCTCTTTTCAAATTAAGAATGAGGTTTGTAGGAATTAAAAATTAATTCCTCTTTCCACCACTACCCGGTGCGGTAGAGAACCGTCATCCTTTTACACTATCCCCAGTAACTCGTCCTGGAATGAATACACTTCATTTTGAACGAAATTTTTTCAGAGAACATTTTGTCCTGGGACGAATACACTTCGTCCTGGACGATCAGGACTTAAAAAAAAAAATTTCAACTCCTGTTCGTTCCATTGCTCTTACGAGGAGATAACTAACCTGATCGTCTCGTATAAACTATGTTCGTCCTGTATGACAAGTACAAATTTCTCAAGATCTCCTAAAGTGTATGTGTATTCACTCAATTACAATCACTCCCTCTCAAACTTAATTCAAAGAAAAATACAAATTTTTAAATACACAAATATCTCATGCTGAATTGGATTTGAAGTCTTTGTAGTATGGAGTTTGATTTTCCTGAATGTTAGTGTTGGATGACTATGGCACCCCAAGGGGGGGGGGGGGGAATTGGGGTTTTTAAAATTTTTATTCAAAGAAGAAAATTAAAATGATTTTAAAGCAATTTTGAAAGAGTAAATAATCACACAATAATTCTTATAAAAAAATAGGAAAATAAATGCAAGGAATGAAAATAAGAGGCACAATATTTTTACGTGGTTCAGCCCGGATTCCAATCCGACCTACGTCCACGCTAGCAAACTCTCGGGCTAGAATTCAATAATCCCACGTTTTCTTTGCAAACCTCACTTCTTTAAACCAAAGAAGTTTTTTACAACTTAAGAACTCTCCTACACGGGCGAGTACAACCCAATCTAATTACAATTAAAACTTTTCTAAGCCAAATGACTTATATAAAGAAAATGAAAAATATAATTTGATGTAAATAAAACAAGCTCAAATAATCTTGCAATAAAATATCCACATTATTTTTGGGAGATCTTACAAATTAACTTTAATCACCTCATTACTTGCAAATGGAATATTAAACTTGCTCACTTTAAGATAGATTTATATTTTGTTTAAAATAAGAATAATATTTTTTAAAAAAATATAGTCTTGCTGATTTAAACTTTAACTCATCCAATAAAGTAAAATGAATTTTATAATAGATGTAAATCTATGTCACCTTAAAGATGTAAAATATATGCTTTGCTAAACTTTATGGATTTAAAAGATGTGATATAGAAAACTTTAATATAAAATATTCAACAAGTATTTCACCATAAAATAAATATTTTCAAGAAAGAAATATGTGGTGAAAGCTAAAAGAACAACAAGTAAAGATTTAGAGATGGAAAGAAAACTCAAGAACTCAAGAAAGATTACTCGGTTGTATGTGTTGATGCTTTCCAACAACGATTTCAATCTCGCAAATGAAAATAACACTTGGAATAAAATCAAGGCTTCTCCTCTCAAGATTTAGCATGTAAAGAGGAAAGGAAGAATGGAAAAATTGCTGGAGATTTTCTTGTTTGAGCAGCCCTTTCATGAAGAATATGAGAGGTATTTAAAGAGAAAGGGTAAGTAAAGGCATATATGAATAAAAATATTATTCTAACATGTTTTCTATCAACTAATAATATTATATTCCATTAAGAATTCATTTATATTAATTATATATGAGATTCAAACTGCTAGAAAACGGCTAGCCATATGGGAAGGTCAAAAAGTCATCATATGCATCCAAATTAGGGCTAAAACGGCTAGTAGAAGCTTTTATTTAAATCAAATAATATTTGGAAATTCATTGTAAATTCAAATGAAATCCAAATGAGGCTTATAATATATCAATTGACATCTACCGAATTCAAACATTCTAATGCAATAAAAATTAAAACACGTTTCATACATCATATTATCATATTCAGTAAAATAAAAACTAATGCATAATTTTAAATATTTAAGAATATATTGAATATTAATATAATAATATTTTGTAATATATATAAAAAATTAATCATACATTAATTAATAGATATGAAACTAGTCAGTTTAAAATAACTAAATAATAAAAGTTTTGTCAAATAATCTTATTACCTTTAATTCCCTAATTTATATAACTTTATATATTAATCAATCAATGATGGTTATAAAATTTATTTATTAAAGAAATCTTATAGATTTTTATGTCAAGATTAATATATAATCAAAATATATTTAGATTGTGAGCAAATCAAATCATGCAAGTAATATTGGTGGACCACTAACAAACTCCTACGATAATGTAAAAGGCTTCCTTGGTCCATCTTAATCTCAACATTTGATTGATCTTGAGTTGTGCAATATAAACCCCATAAGCAATTACAATGCATATCATTACACCTGAAATACTTAGCACATAAATTAGAGCATCCAAGCATATGTTTGTTATCATCAAAATCTCTTAAATAGGTAATGAGGTAAATAATATCAACAATCTCCCCCTTTTTGATGATGACAAATTTATGTTGGGTATAGTTATAACAAAGGTGCAAATTGACCTTTTATCATAACTTTTGAGCATTAGAAAAATATAAACAAATAATTCTCCCCCTAAATATATGCATGTAAAATGAATTATGACCAACATATATAGTTCTTCTCCCCCTTTGACAACATCAAAAAGAATAATTAAACATATAAAAGAAATTTAAATGTTAGGATCTAACATCCCAAGCATACGTCTTGAAATCTTGCACATAAACATACAGCGAACATAATATCAGGCCGACTAATAATAAGATACAAAGTGAACCTATCATACTCCTATAAAGTTTTTAATCTATTGGTTTTCCTGATTCATCTAAATCAAGTCTAGTTGATGGGCTTATAGGAGTTTTACTCATTTTGAAACTCTTCATATCAAATTTTTCTAATAATTCATTTATGTATTTGGTTTGACATATGAATGTGCGAGACTCTAATTGTTTTACTTGAAGTCCTAAGAAAAAGGTGAGTTTTCCCATCATACTCATTTAAAATTCTTTTGACATTAATGAGGAAAACTCATGAGATAACCTTTCATTTGTACTTCCAAATAATATATCATCAACATAAATCTGTATAATAATCAAATCATCTCCAATATTTTTGATAAAAAGAGTTGTATCTACCTTACCTTTTCTAAAACTATATTCAATTAAAAAGGTACTTAACCTATCATACCAAGCACGTGGAGCCTCCTTTAAACCATATAAAACTTTCTTTAATTTATATACATGATTAGGAAAATTAATGCTTTCAAAACCTGTTGGTTGTTCTACAAAAACATATTGATCAATATATCCATTCAAAAATGCGCTTTTGACATCCATTTGAAAAAGTTTGAAAACCTTAAAACAAGCGAAGGCAAGGAGTAATCTAATAGCTTCTAGTCTTGCTACGGGTGCAAAAGATTCTTCAAAGTTTATTCCTTCTATTTGTGTGTACCCTTGTGCAACTAATCTAGCTTTATTTCTAATAATACTTCCTGAGTCATCTAACTTATTTTTATAAACCCATTTAGTTCCAATAATATTTTGATCATGAGGTCTTGTGACTAACTCCCAAATATCATTTCTTATAAATTGGTTAAGTTCCTCTTCCTTAGCAATTATCCAAAAATTATTTTGTAAAGCTTCATCTATATTTTTAGGTTCAATTTCCGATAAAAATGCAGAATGTTCTACCTCATCGCTAAGGTTTCTCCTAGTCTTAACACCTTGGGAAGGATCACCAATTATTGACTCTTTTGGATGATTTCTATTATATCTCCATTCTTTAGGTAATGAATCACCCTCTTTTTCTTCCAAATTTATTTTCTTTATATTTTCAATATGGTCATCATTCAAATCATTTCTTATTAAATCTATAGAATTTTCATCAAAAATTACATGAACGGATTCTTCAACAATTAATTTTCTCTTGTTAAAAACTCTAAAAGATTTTCCAAAAATTGAATATCCTAAGAATATACCATCATCAGACTTACTATCAAATTTACCTAAAGGATCCTTATCATTATTTAAAATAAAACACTTACATCCAAAAACATGTAAATGACTAATCTTAGGTTTCTTTCCAAAAAATATTTCATAAGGGGTCTTTTTAAGAATTGTTCTTAAATAAACTGTATTTGTAACATAACATGCGGTGTTTATTGCTTCTGCCCAAAAATACTTTGGAAGTTTATATTCATCTAACATTGATCTTGCTAATTCTACCTAAGTGCGATTCTTTCTTTCAACAACACCATTTTGTTGAGGAGTCATAGGAGCAGAAAAATTATGTCTAATTCCATTTTCTTCACAATAATTTTCAAATGATTTATTTTCAAATTCTCCACCATGATCCGTTTGAATTCTATGAATCAAATAACCTTGTTCTTTTTGAATATACTTAGAAAGTTTTCTAAAATCATCAAATGCATTATTTTTATTAGCTAAGAATAATACCCAAGTATATCTTGAATAATCATCTACAATAACAAATCCATAATTTTTACCACCTAAACTAGTTGTGTTAATTGGCCCAAATAAGTCCATATGTAATAATTTTAAAGGTCTACTTGTAGAAACTATATTTTTGCTCTTGAATGAACTTTTCATATGTTTACCATGAATGCATGCATCACATATAGAATCAAAATGAAAACTAATTTTTGGTAAGCCAACAACTAAATCAAGTTTAGAAATTTTATTCAAAGTGTGAATATTGGCATGACATAGCCTTCTATGCCATAACCAAGCATCATCATTTGTAGATTTCATGCAAAGTAAATTCAAATTAACATCATTTCTATTCTCTAAATCAATTAAATAAATATTTTTATATCTATTTCCTATAAGCAAAATAGATTCATTATTTCTAATAATGCAATGTGAAGCATAAAAGGAAACATTTAAACCTTTATCGCATAATTGACTAATTGATATTAAATTATGTTTTAAACCAGAAACAAATAAGACTTTTTCTAAAGTAATAAAGTTCTTACATATAGATCCAATGCCAATAATCTTTCCCTTTGCATTATCTCCATATGTGACATATCCTCCATCACTTGGTTCTAATGTAGAGAATTTTGCTTTATCACCCGTCATATGTCTTGAACATCCACTGTCCAAGTACCACATGCCTTCATTTATTTTACTTTGAAGGCATTCCTACAAAAGAAAATCAAATGTTAACTTTTGGAACCCAAATATTTTTGGGTCCACATTCCAAATGAGTAGTATGATATCTATTATGTATGGTAGTGGAAGTGCTTGTATTTTTTGGAACCCATACAAAAGATGATTGTTTAGCATTTTGTGATCTACGAGCGTAGCAATCAAATGAGATATGTCCTTTTCTACCACAATAATTACACCAAATATTAGTGTTTGCATATGGCTTTACATGATGTCCATGTGACATATAAGAAGAATTTTTATTTGATGTTGAAATTGTTGGAGCTTTATAATAAACATGTGATATCATGCATAAATCTAATCTTGCTTTTAATAGAATATTTTCTCTTTCAAGTTTACAAACAAGTAAAGAACGATCTAATAAAGAACTATTTTTATTTTTCAAATCATCACATTCATTTTTTAAATCATTAAAATGTATATCTAAATTTTTATGCTCTTTTTCTAAAACATTATATTTTCTTTTTAATTTTTTATATTCAATAACTAATTCATTAAAAGCATCATCTAATTCTTCATAAGAAATATCATTACATACCTCTTGAGAATCATGATCTTGGA